>NC_048904.1:5882495-5946636 GCF_011077185.1 Oxyura jamaicensis
GGGGGTTCTGACCCCCCCCCCAGCCCCATCTTGCCCCCACCGCCCCGGCCGCCGCTCACCGCCTCCATGTGCGCTCCTCGCGGAGCCGCCGCCGGTGCCTTCCCCCTCGCAGCCCCTCCCGGCGCCCGCTCGCCGAAGGAGCGTTCCGCCTCCCGCTGCTCCGCCCGCGCTGCTGCCGGGTTCCTGTTCGCGGCCGGTCGTGTTTGGGGGTAACACACAGCTCGGGGCACGGGACGCAACCAACTCGGAAGAAAGGTAGAGGGGATTTCCCCCAAGATAGAAGCGAGAAAACTAAAAGAAGTCGCCGCATCGACAATCCCGTTACTACTCATCTAAGACCCAAACCTCAGCAGCTGCCCTTCCAGCGGCTTCGCCCTTCCTCAAGGACGTGACGAAAGCCCGGCGCTGCGGCTGGCTCCCCCCTCCGCGGCAGCTGCAGTGGTAGCGCCCGGTGCCGCGGTGGGGGCGGGCTGGGCGCGCAGTTCGAAGGCGCCTCGCGCTGCGGCCGCCGGAGCGGCGTGCGGACGGCTGAGGGGCGGCCCGAGGGGCTCGTCCCTAACGCGCAGGTACGCGCTGGGGGCGGGGAGGAACGCTCGTTCTGCCGTTGCCGGTACGTCTCGTTTGGTTAGAAGTAAGTGCTCGCTTCCTGGCAGAGGTGATGCTCTTGGAACGGGTGCGCGCCCCTAGGTTCCGCGGCGGCTGGCTGGATGTTAGACCCGCTGCCTGCAGCGCGGGGGGGGTGTTGCTGGTTTTAAAACGGCCCCCGCTTTGTTGAAAGAGGAGTTAGCTGACACGGTGAAGTTCTGGCTATAGCAACCTCTTTCTTGTTTTCCCAAGGTACTCTGTGTTACAGCCGTGACGTTTGTCAGCGTGTTCTAGGTAAAGCAAGCAAAGCCACAAAAATAGCAGCATAAACAAACCAACAACCACCGCAGACATGTTAAAATAGGGAGAACTTCTGTTTCTTGTCCCTACTGATCCTGTTTGTCGTCATAAGTTACACAAGTTTGTTTTAAAACTTCGGAGGAAGTCACGACTAGGCGCTCCCCGGGACTCTAACTTCGTGTATTTGCTTTGTTCACTAAATAAGCTTTTAACGCAACGCTTGTTCTGGATGTTTTCATGTATATGTCCTTCAGATGCTGTTTCTCATGAAGTAAAGCAACAAAATCCCCTTTTCCCCTCATCGATTTTTACTGAGCCACGTTAGCCTGGTTGCATTCAGATATGTCAGTGGTTGTGTGCAAGTGCACAAAATAAAGCCAGGTTATTTTTTTTCCCAATTGAAAGCTCTAACGCGTCAGTATCACCTCACGTAATGTTCTCTGCAGTCTTTTCAATGTGTCACGTCTAAACTAGCGTGCTAATCTCTACGTGTTTATTTTCCCGTAATGGTATTTACTTGTTTTGTCTTATTTGAGAAAGACATTTGTTTCCTCGTGTCCCCGTAGCGCTGTTGCCGTGAAAGGCAGACTGTGCTACTGCCCCGCATTGGGGCAGCCGGCCTTCGTTTAACCGGGTGGCAAGCACAGCTGTGCTCACTGTGAGAAACCAAGGCGTGTTCATCGTGGCGTCAGGTGGCTCAGCAGGTGGATTGGTCACAACTGGAATCTTTCCACACCTGACTGCGACTGCTTCCTATCTGTAGAACAGCTTGATGTTCTCTTATGGCAAGTTTGAAATAGCCGGATAAGCTACCGGGTGAAATCATGATTAGTTAAAGATTCTAAAGAAAGCCTTTGACTACCCTGGATGCCTGGTTTAATTTCTGTATCTATAGGCTACGCAGAGATTTGCATCTTGAAATTGGTCTAAAAGTGATCTTTGGACTCAATGAATTAAGCTTCTGAGGAACTAATACAACAAAATCATTGTGTCTGCTTGTAGACTGCTATCTTTCTAATGGTGCTTCCTTAGGGTTACACTGATGACAAAGTACTCTAGCATTAAGAACGTGTTACTGCTTGCCTTCAAGCCTAATTCTGTTTTCAGGTCGATGACAGAAGGCTTATAGGTTAGTTTAATCTTCTATGGTAATCAGGACTGTTTAATTCTATAGGATTCTTTATGGGGGTGTACAGTATTGTATTTGTTAAATCTACCCAGGATATTTTAAAAAACATATGCGTCAATTCTTTAGTCTCCAAAAGACATAGGATGTAATTGAATTCTAATTTTGTGGTAGGAGAATTAATTGCCTAATGTTATATTTTCACGTTTAAATTAATTCTTTGGATAAAAATTGATATTTAATATTGATCAGTTCTGGGGGGAGGCCTAAGAGATATGCTTATTTTGTTTTACCTAGTCACTTTGATTCTGAGAAATGGAGAACAACATTTATCAAGTTTATGAAGATGAAATTCAGCTGCTGGAAGAAGAGATTAAACTGTTGGCTGAGAAGTATGATGATGTAAAACAGGAATCCACCTTTCATTCTGATGAAGAGATACTAACGTCAATGTACGTTGTTTTCACATGTTGGAATAATATTTTTTTGTCAAAATTCTTGGGTAAAGCTTTTGCCTGTATGTTATGATACTAGCACTTCCCTTGGGTTATTTTTACAGTGCTATTATAAAGCAGATCTCATTAAGGACATGGGTCACATATGATAAAAACATTAAAAATAGTAAGGAAATATTTTATCTTTTTTTAACTTCCATCTGATTTTTATTTATTTTGTAAAAGACAATCAGAGTGGGTCAGAGCACAGCGACGAATACGCTGTGTTGTGGGCCCTGCAAAGCTGTTGACCAAAAGGCCATGTGTTTTATTATAAAGAATGAAACAGCTCGGTTGCATGTTTCTATTTAAAAACAAACAAACAAACAAAGCCAGTAGCACTTGCATGTGGGACTAGCTATATGCTAAATAGCAGGGCATATTTACTATAGAATATCAGTTAAATAATATATACTCCACAGATAAACTATGCTGTTTTGGTTAATAAAGGCATCACAGCTCCCTCTGATTGTATGTCCCTCCAAGTGGATGATTTTGTATCACAGTTTATAAGAAAGACTGTGTCTATTTGGCAGCAAATGTGAGGTATGTAGGTTAGAATTGCTTATTGTTACTGTAATAAGATCTAACTGAAATTTGACTCACTGATAGCTGCTCTTAATCTGAAAATCATCAGAACAAATTACAAATGTCTTTTATTTAACAGTATTGCTGTACTGATTTGATAAAAACGTTCTTATCTCTGGATATTTTACCCTTTTTTTTTTTCTTTAATTATAGAAAATTATTCAAAAGAGAATTTCAGGGAGAATCTAAGGGACAAGAATGTCCGTCAGACCTGAAAGCTCAACTTGAAAGCCTAGAGAAAGAGATCTCATTTTTAACGAAGTTTACTGGCATTCAGTTCACAAGTCATTCCAAGAAAACAGTGGAAAAAAGTAAGCATTTTGTGCCTGTTACTAGTACTATACTGAGCATGCTGTTTAAGTTCACGTTTTAATTCCACTTTAAATGGTAGCAGAAAAAAAAAATTGTATTTCAATACAATCACCTTTACTGACAAAATATTTTCTGAGCAAATGCTGTATTTAGCATAGTGGGAAAGTGAAAGATTACTAGGAAATTAGTTTAATCATTTAACTTGATTTCATAATATATATGATAGACAATAGTTGATACTTTCAATATGGCTAATGGAAGAAATGCAATAATTGTTGTATGGGATTATGATATCTTGTTAACTTTCTTTTTTATAACAGATGGAAACAGAACAGTGCAGAAGCACAGATTATCAGGGAATTGCCATTCCCTGCCTTTTCGATTAGAATTTCAGCTTCTTGAAACACAGGTAATAACCAATGTATGTTAAAAAAAAGGCCAACAAACAAAACTTCAAATGGACAAATGTCTGTAGCTACTTTTTCAACTGAAAACTTCAACTGGTATTTTGTCATTATGATTGCCTGTGTCTCCTTAATCTAAGCTTCAGTGAATTTTCTTCACTCTATAACAGGTGGAACCAACTTTTGGATTCCATGTGCATGCAGACAAAATAGTTTTGAAGGTCAGGTTCTGCATTCGGTCATGAAATTCTTATCAAACTCTTGTGTAGTCTTATCTTAAACCAGAGACTGGAAAATTCCAAACCCCACCTCTCTTAAAGGAACTGAGGAGAAGCTAAAACCTTACAATCTGAACAATTACTTTTTTACGGTGGTTATGTTCTTACTCTCTTTGCTAGTGTGAATAGCTATTATATCCCTGGGGTTGTATGGAAATTACACTAATGATTACCAATTTTCTGCAAGGAAGCTGTAGTCACAATCTGTTAGCACAGAATTCAAAATGATAAACAGTAGAAATCAGCTGCTACACCAATTTGTAATAATCAGGAGATTTTCTTCTCATGAAAATTTGATTTATGGCTCAACTTTAAAAGTACCTTTTAAATAGAATGTTTAGACCAGGTAGTGTTAACAATCGCTTTGCTATGTAAAATGTCCTTCCTAAGTTTAAGAAAAGCCCTTGTGAATTTTGGAAGTGAGTATTTAGATACTCACATGTGGGTTTTGTAAATTGAAACTGCGAGAGGTTAGTTGAATTAAGTTATTCTGCAACCTCTTAAGTCCATGCATGGCTTAGGTCTTGCGTTCCCGGTGAAAAAAAATGTACCATTTGTTTGTGTAAAACTGCATTTAGCTTTGAGCATGGAGAAGGCCTGCATCAATCGTGGGACTTCAGTAGATTGCTGTTTTTACGTTAACGGACCACAGATGAATAGACATCTATCTAGTCGATTTAGGAGTGCATTCATGGTGCTTAAATCTGTTGTACCACTAGATGGCAATACCTACCTTCCTAACACTTAAATCTTGTAATGCCAATACTCAAGTAAGCTGTTTGTTTCTTTGAGAGCAGGTGATGCGTAGAAAACTGTGTGAGTGTATTAAAAAACAAACATTCCCTTAAAAAAAATACATTATTGTGTTACTTTTTTTGCATGACCTAATTTCTTTAATAAAAATACATAGCACCTGTAGCTTACAGTTTAAAATATGGTACGATGTGTTAATTTAGCTTAATACATTAAGAATTGACAATATTTTATGCTTTTTCATGGCATGGATTGATGATGTTCAGGAAAATGATAAATTAATAAATAAATGATAAGAGCAGACGCCAGTGCAGAATATGTTTTTTAGTTGTAGTATAATAGGTTGGGGGGCTTTATTTTGTGTTATATACACAAGTCAAGAAGTACATGTATGGTTTCAAACACTTATTTCTGTTCCTTGCACAATTTTGAGAGTGTATGTAGACTTGAATGCCATTAAAGGTTTTGTGTTTACTTAGTGTTACTGTGTTATAGCTGTTGTACAAATCCTAACGTAATGATCTGGATGAAGTTATAAAGTTATGTCTCACAGAAAGTTATGTCTAAAGTTATAAGTTATGTCTCACTAACATACAGTTCTGTATCATCATTTTGTTAGAACTATTTAAACAGATTTTAAGAGAATTTAGTGGAATTAAAATTCAAGTTGAAGGGTTATATTTTCAGATATACATGTTAGAAATATTTTAATCTTACAGATTACAATCTCCCAATTTCATTCTAATGAAAAAGCGTAGCTCACCTATAGATTGTTAGAAATTCCATTCAAACTTTGTGTAGTTCTAGTTGGCTATTTCTGTCACGTAGAAGTAGAGGCACGTTATCTCAGTTGCCACAGATTTCAGTACTGTGCAGCTCATCCTACAGTGAAGTCAGTGGGTCTTCTGTGGATGCAGGAGTCTGCCTGCAAAGCT
The DNA here is from genome assembly GCF_011077185.1 of Oxyura jamaicensis. NCBI lineage: Eukaryota > Metazoa > Chordata > Aves > Anseriformes > Anatidae > Oxyura > Oxyura jamaicensis. Next base: position 5,888,271 of record NC_048904.1, read on the forward strand.
CTCAGGAACATTATGACTTCAGGCCAGACTAATAAGGCCTGGAAACTTTTTTTTTTTTGGTGCCTCAGGCTTCTTGCATATTAAAACAGAGAAGTATGCATGTCTATTCTAATATACAGCGTTAACGTCTGTGTTTAGCCTGTACTGAGATCAGCATGGGCGAGATAGTAAAGTTGCAGCTAGTTTTACCCATTTTGAGAAATAAAAGAAAACAGCTTTTTGGGAAATGCTCAGTAGACAACAAATACATTGGTATGCAACAAGAAAAACATTGTTCTTTGCACCGTCAGCTTGATAAGTTTACTCTAGTAGAGTTGCCATAGTTAGCTCCATAGCATCCTAAATTAAGCCAGTTGGTATACCATAACAAATTGTTCTGATAATTATCTCTAATTTTATTTATAGATAGTGTTAAATGTCATTCATGCTAAAAGCTGTATTCCAGACTACAATTGTATAGAGGAACAGACAGATCTGAGTCATTCGCTGTGGCTAGCTTTCAGTGATTGAGGTTGATCATTAATGTAGTATTGGTCACTCACTGCCTGGCATGTTCTGTATCTTATCTGGTTCTTTGGTTTTGGTACAGCATCAGACTAGCACACAGCTTATATGTCAAAGCTGGCTAGAGTTTTGCCAACTTAGAGTGCAAGCTTATTTATTCACTCTTATGCAGAGATAGATGCTTATGAAGGTCAAAATGTGGATGAAGAAAGCAGTTTAATGTAAAAGCATTTATTTATTATTTCCACTCCAACTGTTGTTGGCTATTATTAGGGGACATGTACAATTAGCTTGAAAATCTGCTCAAGTCTAAAACTATTGAGAAAGGAATCATTCAAAAGTTGCTTTCTTCTCAAGAACTTTACAATTAAATCTTTTTATTTGACCCCTAGATGGCATCTTGGCATACGTTAATAACCCATTTCCTGGAAAACCAGTCCTCTTAGAGGGTAGCATATTAGCTTATAGCTGCTACCAGCTTCTCTCCAGCTCCATGCACACGCTGAACCTGTTGCTCTAAATTTATTCCTTTTTTCTGAAGTTACTTGCTCAAACCACTAAACTTTGTAGTGTCTTGGCTTGCTTTTTCCATCTTTACTGATGGCAGTGTTAGCAGTACTTCTGTCCAACCTGCGCTAGGGATTGCTGCGGTATGTTTGCGTTTGCCTTCAGCTTGTCCATTTAGTTTCCTCTGCCATCCCTTTGTAGTGACTGGGAATAAGGAAAAGTACGAAGTTTCTAGGATGAAGTGATATATTTGCTATGGTCTTCAAGCCATTATTTTAAGCCTTTTCATTCACTGTTATCTAACATTTACCTCTGTGTTTAAGAATGTGTAGAAAAAAAAAAATAAAGTTATTTTGGCTTCATTACTATGATCTTTTCTGAATGTTTTTTATATGCTGTTAGGTATTTTACTTTGGAAACATTTTAATTTTATTATAATGTACGTATCCCTGAGTATTAGTGTTTTTTTTGTGTGTTTTGTTTTTGTTTTTTAATTTAGGATAGCATTAATAAGTTTTCCAGATGAAACATTATACTTGAGTTTTCTGGTTTATGTGACAGCTAGGAAGGTGTTGTGCTGGAAAATATGAAGAACCTTAAAGAAATGGAAATGACATGGAAGGAAGTAGATAAACCTCTTATAAATAAGTCTTCTTTTATACATGTATGTTCTCTGTGCTGAGTAGTTGAGGTGTTATTCCAAAAGCCTTGCTGTCTGGATGATACTGATATTGATGAAATGAAAAAAAAAATCATAGAAATAGGATGTATTTTAATAAATGTTTTAAGTATTTTTGTTTTTAAAGGCATTAGTATAAATTTTTGACTATTTTATATATAAATGCATTCTTTTTCTTGGTAGAGAAAATTCTAAAATACCACATTATTCTTTCTCCAATCCAGAACAAAGAGAATGTGTCTGCTGTTATTACTGATCTCAGCATTATAATGGAACCTGGAGAATATTCAGACTTAAGCAAGTTTGTGTCCAGGTAAGGTGGAGTTTTTTCTTTAAGGAGACATACTGTATGGGATATCTGATACTAAAGGCAATAACAAATTTTGATGAAAAAATTGCTTGCAGTCAGTTTCTTTGCTTGGTAATGTACTGTTAGCCCAACTTGAACACTTCCAAGCTCTACTCTGTATCCTTCTGGAGAGAAGATGAAATGAACATCATTTTTAAGGTCTGAAAGGGCTGTTAAGAATTCATGTTCAACCCAGAACCTGTTTCTGTTTTAATACATTTTAGCTCTTTGTAATTGTTTGGTTCAGATAAAGATACAACAAGCTAATCTCAGAGCATTTTCATTAACGTAATCATGAAGTTATCTGTTACTCAGATGTGTATATGAGTTGCAGATGTGCAATGACAGCTAAACTTGGATGAGGAATGGCTAGAGTGTAATACAGAGCCCCTCTCCAATACTTGCCTGCTACTAATTCTCTGTTCAACATCCCATTTCTCATCTTTATATCTGGATTTTTTTCACTGATATTATGTAAGAAAATAAAAAGTTAGGAAATAGTTTAAAAATCTGCAGTAGTGTATTTGCACAATGGCTTAAGAAAACAAGTGCTAAACTCAAGCGCATGACTGCATGCTACTCTTGATTATTTTCTGGAGGATGTCAGCTTTTGGTACGCGGGATGAATAATGATCAAATGATTTCTCTCTAGTATTCCACTGTGAAATCTGCTGGCAAACTATGCTGGGAACAAATCTATTAATCTATTATTTCATAGAATTATTATAGACTGGTTTGAGTTGGAAGGGAACTTAAAAATTATCCAAATCCACCCACCCGCCCACCCCCGCCATGGGCAGGGACACCTCCCCCCAGCCCAGGCTGCCCCCAGCCTCATCCAGCCCGGCCTTGGGCACTGCCAGGGATGGGGCAGCCACAGCTCCTCTGGGCAGCCTGCGGCAGGGCCTCACCACCCTTAGATTGAAGAATTTCTTCCAAATATCCAATCTAAACCTACCCTCTTTTAGTTACCCCTTGTCCTATTTGCACTCCCTGACAGAGTCCCTCCCAAGCTTTCTTGTAGGCAACCCTTAGGTACTGGACGGCGTAAGGTGTCTACACAGCCTTCTCTTTTCCAGGCTGAACGACCCCAGCTCTTTAGCCTGTCTTCATAGGAGAGGTGTTCCAGCCCTCTGGTCTTCCTCACAGTCTTTCTCTGGACTTGCTCTAACAGGTCCCTGGCTGCCTTATGTTGGGTGCCTCTGAGCTGAACACAGTACTGCAGGTGGGGTCTCACAAGAGCAGAGTAGAGGGGGACAATCATCACCCTCAACTTGCTGATCACACTTCCTTTGCAGTGCAGGGTGTGGTTGGCTTCCTGAACTGCAAGCAATCATTGCTGGGTCACATCAGACATTTCATCTACCAGTATTACGAAGTCCTTCCCTGTGTGGTTGCTCTCTATCCATTTGTCAGCCAGTCTTTACTGGTGTTTTGAATTGCCCCGATCCAGGTGCAGCAACTTTTACTTGACCACGTTGAACTTCATGAGATTCGCAAAGGCCCGACTCTGAAGCCTGTGAAGGTCCCTACGGATGGCAGCCCTTCCCTCTGAAGAGTCAGCTGCACCACTCAGCTTGGTGTCAGCTGCAAACTTGATGTGTTCTTTAAATGACTTCTTCTGTTTTATATTATTTTTCAGACTTGAAGGGGAAGGGAAGGCAAATGGATAGGGGAGAAAAAATGTCTGTTAAGTTACCTCAGGCTTCATTAGTCTGTACTGACAGCTGAGTTTTTGGTAAGAAGCTCTGGAATTTTCATACAAATCTACTAAAGCTAGTGTTATGACTAGGAATATTAGTTGATTGCTCTTAAGTAGCAGGATTTAGAAGAGGAAATTACTCTGTTTTTTTATGCATATTTTTTGACAGCAGAGTTGTCTTGGGACTTGACAGTTGCACTGGAAATTAATGTGTTGAAACAGTGGCAGACTTTATTTCATCTTAGCTTGAACACTTGTGTTTTGTCCCTCTCTCTTCACTACCCTGGTCTTTTTCCATGTCATGCTGGTATTCATAAGTAAACATATGTTTTCATGAGTGTTATAAGATGAATTAAGTCTTGGCCATCAGTAAAGAAAGCAGTTCTGCTTTTGCTTTAGCTTTGATTTGCAGGTACCATGTTGTTCTCACGCCAGTGTGTAAATTCATGAAGCCACAAGGCAAATAAGACTAATGTAGTCATTTGGTTGAAAAAGTAATTCATAATAATGTATAAATGTAGTGTATAAAAATAAATTGTATTTATTACTGACCTAAGACAGAAAATATGTGGCCAGAGTGGGGTTGATGTTGGCAATGTCTGTTTTGACAGCAGTGCACCATTAGACTGACTTATTCTGATTATGAGATCTCCCTTTATTGTTTTTTTCAATCTCTTCTTTAGCTAGTTATGATTTCTTACCTTAATTCCCAAAGCCCTCTTTTTCATGTCCAGTTTCAAGCTTTTCCCAACTAGTCTTTACTCTCCTAGTTGCTCTTAGGATCTGGATTCCCACACCTTCCCTCCCTCTTCTTCCATTTCTTGACTAGCTGAATCTGGTACTGTTTTCAGTCTCCCCACCACTTTGTTTCCTTCTTTTACCTCTGTGGCCCAGCCTGGACAAATCCATTGTCATTCCCTGTTCTGTTTTCTCTGGTGGCTTGTGTTTTTAAATCTTCAGCATTCTTTTTTTTTTTTTTTTTCGTTTGTTACATTTTTCATAATGTATGATTGAAAAGGGTCTTTAATAGCACTGGAGTTAAAAACTTGGCGGTCAACTGTAATTCCCAAGCTCATGCTGTTTTTAAATGCTTTGGAAGAAAATGGGAATACTAAAGCACTTGAGCAACATGTTTTTAGAAGAAGCAAAATTCAACGGTTTAATTTCAAACAGCTACTGCTGGAATATGTAATACTTTTTTTTTTTTTTTTTTAAGGTGTACCATTTCTTAAATATACTGTGACAGTAAAAGGTGTCATTCCATGCAGATGGAATCACAACGCTACATTTTTGAATTTTGCTCAAGTTCCCTTTGCTCCAGTTATCACCTATGTTAAACTTTATTAGTGCTGAGGACCACAACATCTATGAAAAATGCTGTTCCCAGTCTTTTTTTCCTATTTGTTTTGACTGAACTAGCCCAATAAGTAATGGGAGATCAACTAATGCATAGATTACTTTAATAGGAGGAGTTTCTAGAAAATTTAAGAGCTGCTGTTTTATTAATTAGAATTGATCAGTCAGAGTGAAGGACTTGTGAAAGGTCTGCATTACATTAAACACTGCATGAGCTAGGTCTCTTGGAAGGGAGGTGAAGCGTGAATTCTTCCCACAGCTGTAAGAGTCATTCCTTGGTTTCATACCCTAATGCAAGAAGTCTTGCATGCTGCTCTGAGTTAAAATAGGTTTCCTGACTTAAAGTAACTTATGGAGCTTTGAATAGTGTCATAACGTGTAAGCTTCTTGTATACTTTTGTGTTTTGGTGATGTTGTTATTTAGTAAAAGGGAAATGCTGTTCAGATGGAGGGCATGTGATTTTAACCTGATTCATAGCTAAAGCTCAGCCTGAAAACGCTATTTGCTGTTTTTGGATAACTTCTCTGTTACATGGATGTTGGCTTTGGAGATCAGTGTTTTCTGCTCCTAGTGGATTATTATTATTTTTTTAAAGTCTGGTGACATTTTGTATTGCTTAATTCTTTCCAAAAGAGGCTTTAACATGCACTCTCATAATACCTTGTTATATTATTTTGAAAGTGTTCTTGGTATTATAGAATTTGTGGTAGTTTGGCATCAGCATCAGGAATTAAGGCTAATTTAGGACTTGTTCTAGACAGTTTTGTTTGTTTATGAGTAGTTGAAAAGCTATCAGTTAATTGAAACAGTGCTCATATGCAGACTTTTGGCTTCCTTAACAATGTAAGAAAAGCATTTATGTTACTTGTATCTGTTCATACCAGCACAGATCCCTCCTCTTCCTCCCAAGTACCAAATCAAGATTTCCATTGTACAGACACACGGCTGGTTAAATTTACCTAAGAGGAGTTTATACCTAGGCATAACTGATCCTATACATACATCATATCCCACATTTTTTAAAAAAACTGCCTATTTTGAAACAGTGCATAACTGATTTACTACTTAGTTCTCCTTCACCTCAGATACATGGTCTGTTTGATCCAAGAAACTTTGGTGCATGATGGTTTTCTTGTACCCTTCAACGTTGTCGTTTTGTGACAAAGGTGGGCATGCTGTATTATGTTTTTCATTCTTAAATTGGAGATCAACAGTACTGTTAGAAAGTCATCTATCAGAAGATGATAAATGGAGAGGACCTTGTTGCCTAATGACTTTCAAACTCAGGAGCTGAGAAGCAGAAGTCCTTGCTTCTTTCAAAACTGTAATCTCCTCATTACCTTAACCATTTAGTATGCCTCTTTAAATGTTTAATGCATCTTTGTATTTCCTATGTATGTACGTAGTTGTGCTTTGTTTTGTATCAGCTGAAGTCTGCTAGTGACAGTTTTAATATTTGCTGTAGTCCGTCCCTTTCAGGAACATACCTATATGTTTTGTAGCCAGTTTTTCACATTTGAAACTGGCTGTTTGAACTCATTAGCCAAAACCATCTTTCTCTGCTAGAAGGTCCAGCCTTGAAAATTTTCATCTATATTGCTGAAAGATGAATCTGATAGGAAAAGGGAAATAAAAGCAAAGAACATTATGTTAAAATAATGTCACAAGGTTTGTGATCTCCTTTAAATTACATAAAAGTGCATATTCCATCAGAATTGTCTCTTTAAAAACATATATTAAGTATATAGCTTATTACAACCTTCTATTTCACCTCTTTCCATGTACGTAGTCTTAAAAGGCGTGTTGCTTTATGTGTAAAATCATGTTCACTAGACAGCGAGATGTGGGCAGTCGTTAGTAAGTCTAGATTTTTACTATACTGTGTACAGATTTTTATATGTACAATTATGAGTTGTGGTTTTTTAAAAAAGACAACCCTGTCCAGAACACATAGCTGGTCAGCTATTGTAAATCAGTATGTGTCTACTTCCTTCCAGGGACTCAATTTTGCCTGTACTGCCAGCATTTTTTGTCTTGGCCTGGTTTTGCTGGCAGTTGTGACTACTTTAGTAACTTCCTTTTAATGATGTTGTTCTTTCCAGGCTAGGATAAAACTTGTTTGGCTTTTCTTTTACGTTTTCAATGTCTGAATGAACATCACATTTTTTCCAGTGTGTCTGTGTAGCACGTTGCTGTTCCTGTATATTAAGTAAAGCTGGATCTGAGGAGAAGCTCTCCCGTGAATTGCTGAAATGACTCAGCTTGCAACCATTCTGCTAAGGGCTTCAGGTTTCTGTTCTCAGCTATTCTGAAAATCAAAAAAGAATAACTTATCTCAAACAAGAAAGGTATCAGAAGGCAATCTTACACATGAACTATCTATTACCTGCATTTAGTTCTCTGTAACTTTCTGGAATACTCCCAAGTGTCTGTGAGGTATTTCTGTTTTTCCCCGGCAAGATTTGTAAAATCCTATACTAGTAACTGAAATAAACCTTTATTTTCAAAGCAGCACTTGACAAGTACGATTTGACAATGACTAATATTCTGTTTTGTCTACCGTGGCTTCACATGAATGTTGATGTGGAGCTTTTCATCCTTATGATTAAAGAACCTTCTTGCTTCAGGTGTTCAGAAACTCAGCTTTTGTTAGCTTTTGGGGAACATTGCAGTCTTGCCATGATTCTTCAGTCAAAACTGCACATTCTTTGAGTGTTCCCTCTTCCTTCCCACCACCCTGACCACGCAGGATGGATGGTTGGTGATTCAGCAATTTCTGTCTTCCTATATTCCTTCCTTTCCCTTCTTTTTCCTTTACATTACTAGAAATTTGAAGAGTAATGATTTTTTATCCCAAGACAAACGCCTCCACCTCATCTCCTCCCCAAACCAGCTCCCCACCTATTTTCACTAGTTTGTCTTTAGTACAATTATTCCTTGTAAAGTGGTTGCATTATTATATTTTCTCTTTCGATTAAAGCATGTGTACAGCTTTTCAGCTCTAATGGTTGCCTTCACTTTGTTAACAATAAAGAAGGTAAACAGGTCTGTTCAGGTTCCTGATTACCACAAACTCTCTGCTTGTGTGATGGTAGCTACCATAGGTGTTCAGATCTTAATCCAGTTGGTTCTAATTCCGATTGTTCTGAAGCAAGTTTTTGCACATTACTTATTTCTTTTGACTGTCTTTCTGGGCTGTTTCAGAGGGAATGTATAACGGTGTCCTACCAAAACCATTTTGCTTATATGCATCTTAGTTGCCATACAGACTAGCGCAGTTTTGCTGGAGGATGTAGCAGTAAAGGTATAACAAAAGGAAATACCTTCAGTGCTAGTCGTTGAAATAGAAAAGCTTCTTTCTGTTTGGTAGCTAAGGTCAGCAGAAATGGAAAAAAAAAACCCTCATACTAAGCATTGTACATTGTACATGAACATTTGCACTTGATGCTGTTGAAGTTACTCTGAAAATGGCAAAGGCAAAGCAATAGGGTCTTTTCTTTAATTCTCGTATGCTCTATCTCCTGTATTGAAAATTCCTGACTTGATAGAAAGTAAAATGACTACTTCTGATGTCTCTTACCCATAAAGCCTCTGGAAAGAAAAACTAATTATTTGCAGTAGCATGTTGCTGTTGAAATATTACCTTGCCAAAACAGCATTTGTTATTCTTATAATAGAGACTGTAAGCACTGCTGAATCCGTTCTGGCTATTTGAACATCTAACAAAGGTCTTTGCACTGTTCTTTGTAGAACATCAGGTTCCAAGAGAATTTCATGCAAGCTTGGGATCATTTGATTGAATAAAGCCATGTTGTATCCACATATATCCATGCTCGTTAGATGAACCGTTAAATCATGCAAGAGTCCAAAACTGAATAAATACCGAGGGGAGTTCTGCCAGAATCAGCTTGCTCCATCCAGATTAATTAGTCTCTGCTTAGAAAGTGCCTGGCAGCAATATCTCTGCAGTCCATTTCTCAGTCATAGATTTATCTGCATCTATTTTCTCCATCCTGCCCTACTGCACTGATTATTGAAAGTATCACTATTTTCCTTAATGGGAGATGATTGAAGATTTAACTGCGTATCAACAGTTATTTCTAAATCAAATTTGCCATGCATCATCTAATGAGCAGATGTTCTTGCTCTCCATACTTCAAGGTCAATTTTGAAAAGCTGAATATCATGCAGGCAGAGGCCAATAATAAATGGCATGCAAAGATTTGGTTGATTAGAACAAATATCACAGGACCGTTTAGTACCTAATAATGTAATTTGGTTAATCTTACCAGTTTTTCAGGTTACTGTTTTTCTACGTGATACCTTGGAACTTTTTCAGAAAGAAGAGTGTTAGATTAACAAGCATAAAGTTCAACTAAGATTTTATAGGAGGACTACTTTACTGAGTTATCACGTATTACATACATGACTAATTTTGTAGCTGCTTTCCTTTTGAGGATTTTAAACACACAGTTCTTTTTTTTCAGTAAATACATATTTTTCCTGACTTTTTTTGGTGAATTCTGGCTTCAAAAATCAAACAATACCAGTCAACAAATTCTTTAAAATTGCAAATTTTAAGCTATAGAATTGATACTTCTGACTAGTACTGTTTAGGATAAATAATTTTTTTTTTTTGCAGAATTGAAGAACATGGAAATCTGCTGCTGTTTTTCAGAAGCCTTTCATCTTATGCTGAGTGGTATGAACATCGTAGATGCACATTCTTACATTTCAAGGTACTACTGTCTATTGAACTTTTCTATATAAATTCTCCATTTGGTTCTTAAGTGGTTCATCAGGACAGAGCAATGAAGAAGAAGTTAGCCCTTCAGCAGTCTGGGAGTCTTACTTTTGTGTGTTGAGCAGAGAATATTAGATGTTATATTCAAGGGGCAGTGCCCTTGCTTGGTATTTTTGCTGTTTTTTTTTTTACCATGCTAATGCTGTGGTCCTCTTATAGAAGAAAATAAGAATATCAGTGTCTTCTTTCTGGAGGAGTAAGACAGCTATTTATTGCCATTACATTTCATTTTGGGTGTAAAAAAAAAAAACGGGGGGGGTGTAAGAAACTAGAAGAAAATAACATTTGTGGTATTTGGCATTTAAGCGTTAGTTCTGAAAGACTGGATCTGTCTCTTTTGCAAGTGTGACGACGTGTTTGGGTAACAGCGCTTCCAGTTCTGCAATATTTCACTTGAAGAGCAAATAAACTGCTCCTCCCTTTTAAGTGGAAAATACTATTTCAATTTAGTTTGAAATTAATGTTATTTGGCTTGTTAGCTTTGTACTGGTTTTAAGGTAAGTAACTCTTTTTCAAAGTAAAAATACAGCAGTCTTGCAAACACAGAACATCTTTTGTGATGGAGTGGTTAGTGTTACAGGTTGATGTTTAGCTACTTAATTGTTTTTATTTATTCTTTTAGCTCAGTTTTATTTAGCTCAAGCATTTATTGTCCTTAAACTCAGCACCCTCTTTGCTTTTCAGCTGTATTATGAGTGTGAACTGCTTTGATTCCTGTATTTTGAATCTTCTAGGTTCTTCAGAGTTCTGTGCTAGATTAATATTTTTCATTCTCTTTAATCTGTTTGGTCAATTCTGATGTTTAAAAAAAGAAATCCTATCCTCAGCTGAGTGTAAACTGATGTTGTCTAATCCTGCTGGTTGTTGTATAAAGGCTAATTGTTCAATAGTGAAATAGAGACTGACAAGGTAGAGAGAGCACAGAGGGCTTTATGGTTTTATGGTATGTATTTTGTTTTGTTTCCTTGTTGTTTTTTTCCCCAGCTTCACTAATTCTTAGATCAGCCTTGTGACAGTAGCCACTGTGGTTTCTGGGACAATGTAAATATTACTCATTTTAAAATTCAGCGCAAAAATTTTTAAAAATAGGCGATAGGTCTGGAGATGTATTTTGAGTTGTCATGTGTGTCTTAAGGAAGCAGTTCTAAAAATGGTTTGGTCAGGCTCTGAATGTAAAGGATAATGGTATTTCATATAGAATGTATCTGTCTTCAGTGAATGTATCTCCATACATATTGTACCCTACTGGTTTACATCAATGTTACAAATACTGTTCCTAAAGTTACTTCTTTAGTTGCCAAAGATAGTGATGAGAAAGGCAGACAGACTTGGGAGAATATGATTGAATATGGTCCTATGAAGATATTCTTAGGCTGCGTTATTTATGTCAGCATTGGTAATAATTTCATTTAGAAGTAGTAGGCTTTCTGAGATGAGAGAATTAACAAAGGCATGGTGAATCAAATCTGACAGTTCAAAAAGTGTTCAAAGCTGGATGCTAAGGGTGCTATATGCATTTGTAACAATATCCTGTGTTTAATTCTGTGAAAGTGGCTAGAAGTGGCTTTTAACATCTGCATAAAATAAATGAATAGTCTTATCCTGTAAATATTCACACTTTAACAACAATATTAAACTCTGGATTTTTTTCTGACTACCAGCTTGATAGACTTCAAGTATCCATCCAGCTAACTGGAAACAGTATTGGAGAGAAGACTTATTTGGGGTGGTTTTTTGCCTTTTATATTTTTTATTCTTTAGTTATTGAAAAGAAAATTACCCAGGGTATTAGGTAGAAATAGGTGGTGCTTCTAATAGTTTTGTCATAGCATAGCATAAAAGCAGGAAAGGTGGTTTCCCCTCCCCTTCTGTTAGCTCTGGTACTTGAGAAGGAATCAATAAAGTAGAAGTGAATGGATAATTTAGTAGTAATGGAGATTTGAGATGAATGACTATTGCAATTTGCAAATGAAGCTGATCACCAAAAATGGCAGTTTTGTAGTGTGTTTTTGCAGTTAAAGAAAATAATTCAGGGACAAGTAACTTGGATTAAGCAAAAAAGCTGCTTGGCATGTATTTGACAATAAGGAGGGAGCAGGGGCAGCTTTAAGTAGGTTTGGATAGAGCAATGTTCAGTTGTAAATGAATTGTGCTCTACATCATATATTCCCTGCCTTTTAAGACTAAGCAGTTGTGAATTTTTACTGAAACAGGTTAGTCTGCAATATGCACACACACACACAAAAAAGTTCAGTATACCTTTACTACCTTCTGCTGCTACTCCCATCTTCTAGTGCAGAAAAAAAATCTACAAGGTAGTGCTTTAAATAAATTTTGAAGAGGTGATTGAAGTGTCCCAGAAGTCCTATCTTAGGGTGTTGCCCCCCCCCCCCCCATCATGATAGTCATATAATATTACTTGCATGGCAGGTCTTGCTGCATTGCCACAATAAATGTGTTTAGAAAACGGATTTACAGCTACAAATAATTTCCTCATCTCAGCACACCTGTAGTCTGCTATGAGACTGCATAACTCAAGTATGTAGGCATTGTTGGAAGAGCAGATTATTCAAGTTGATAAACAAGAAAAAAATTCAAGTTTTATTGGAAATACAGACTAGAAATAAGTAATGGGGAAAAAACAGTGTACATTCAGCTTGATATTAATACAGGTCAAAAACAGAAGGCAAAAAATCTTGCATAGTATAGCCCTTCTCACTTAATATTTTGATGTTTTAACGTTTTGTGAATGGGGAAAAGTAAATTAAAATATATCAGATAATTTATTGTCTGTGTGGGGCTTTCAGAAGATACCAGTTGTCTACTTGTGGTTTGCTCACGAAGTATTAAGAGCATTAAATTAGAATTATTGTTGATGTCTAGTACCTTTTCAAAAATATATACAACAACTTAATGTAAAGTTAATGGTGTGGTAGAAGTAAGATCTTAGAGTGTTTGTGTGTGCATGTATTACATAAATGTGCGGACACCTGTTTATACATGTGTATGCACATGCTTGTTTTCACAGGGAAATAATTGGAATAATTTTGATATTTATTGACTCCATTAATATTAGAAAGAGCTTTAGTACTAATGATTTGTAATGAGAGTAAGATCAGAGGCACTACTTAGCCTTCTAACTTGTGTTTACTTCATCTTATCAAATAGGGATGAGTGAATTGCTGGCTTTTATTTTTTCCCTGGTATAAATTTGGATTGAAATTGGAATGTATTTTGATATGCTTTGGGGCTGTTTATCTTTTGCTAAACACCTGAAAATACCAAAATTTTATGACTTAGATGGGAAAAATGAAAATCAAATGTTATTTCACTGTAGGACATCTTGTTCTCAGATGCACTAAGACAATGGAATTTCTTGTTGAAATAATTATACTGGAAACATGGGGACTGCTATGCCTTTTTTGAGTAATGGGTTCAGGGCAAAAATATATTTGTCTTGCTTTTCCTATTTGCATACTCTTTCCAGAATGATGAACCCACAGTTGATTCTTGACATACTCACTTAACCTTAAAAAGTGACTTACAGTCTCTTGGATCTCAACAGTCTTAGTGGCAGAGCATCAGTATGTCCAAAATTAAGTTTGAATTTATTAATAATTCCCCAGAGCACAAGCGCTAACAAATTAAGGCTTAGCTAAATAAGATAGACATAATTAATACAAAATACCTTATAAAATCAGTATTGTAGGTGGTATTAATACATCATGCATTTGGTGCTTAACTATTTCTACAAATTAGATATCTACACTAGCTTCAAAGTTAGTATGAAGTTGATCCGGTAATAGTACTAGCACTTGCTTGGCATTTGTTTGTTTGAAGAGTGTAAGCCTGTGGTAGGTATTTGAGGGGAGAAACCAAGTTAGAAGAAATGTATGTTTGTGTAATTAGAAACACTGCGTTCTAAAAGAAATTGTCTAGTTTTAGGTGAACGGATTATTGAGGTCTGCACACATTTTCTCTTTTCAATAGATTGTTTTAAAGTGCTTGAGTGAAATGATGCTCGTTTCATTTGCTATGAAACTAGCACTATTATTTCTTTAGCACTATTATATTCAGAGGCACTATCTTTAGACCGCTGGTGGAATCAGCTTTTCTTTTTAAAGATTTAATGTGATTTTTGTGTAATGAGTGAACGTGTTTCTGTGCAAAGGTATTTCTGTTTCTTTGTACTGACTTCTAGTTGAAATCTTGCTCATTTACAGGTAAAAACATTAATTCAGCTTTGCTCTTAATTATATTGTCACATTTCCTATCAAGAAAAAGCGGTGGAACAAGGCTCAGTTTATATCATGTCTTAATAACCAAGGTACTCTGTCATACCGTGCTGTATGCTGACCATTGTATTTAAATGGGAAGTTAAAGTTGACTCATATGAGCACAGCTGAACAAGGTGTGTGTGTGTGTATACATATATTATATTTCCATCAAAAATGTGTAAAAATATTTATATGTACCATATACAATGGAATGTGTATATATGCATACATTCAATTGTAATATATATATATATCTATAACTGTATTTAGATTATTTTTGAAAGAAAAATATTAAAAGAACATTTGACACATTTGAAATGTTCCACTTGCTTTGTTGCTAGGTACACTAAGCCTAGATAAGAATTTTTTCTCATTTTCCATTGATCAAATTTTCAAGAAAGCTTTAATAAAGTTAAGCGTTGTGAAGTTCTGTGTCTAAACATAACTTTCTTTCATATGCAACTTCATTCCATGCACTTTCAAAGGTCAGCTGAAAATGTTTCATTTCAGATCAAAGCAAAGTATGATAGGAATTAAGATGTATTTTTCCTCTGTAGCTTGCTCGAAGAATGTTTGTGTTTATCTGAAAGTAAAATGTGGTGATTGTCCTGGAAATTGATAAAGAATGGGAAAAAGCAGTTACATGATTTTCCCTACATGTAAAGAATAAGTAGTGAATTAAAATCTGAAACCATATGCGTGTGCACACGTTTTTATGCTTTCATCAACAAAAGAATCGGAAAGCATGGGTGGCATTGTAACTCCTAAATTAAGTGGCTGTTTTGAAGTAGTTATTTTAGAGGAGAACTCCATTTCAACATAGGAAAAAGTTCAGGGTATGCAGGAAAAACTGCATTAGCAAAAGAGAGGTTATAAACATGTAAACAGGAATAAGAATGATCTTTTGTTACCGTGCTTGAATTTTGGCATGTATAATTATGTAAGTAGTGACTAGTAGTATGTCCCTACAGGCAATGTTCTCAAGCAGGAAAAAGCATTAACGTGCTTTGCCAGGAGGATCGGATTGCCTTCCATCCGTATCTCATCCATACGCGTGCGGATGTAACGTGTGTTGTTCGACTTGCAGAATGTGTCATCGGTGATTGTAGTAATGTTATTGTACTGCAAAACAAAACAAATTTTCATTTTTAAATAAATACACGTGCATGCATGCATGCACAGACGTAAGTTAGAGAATTGCAGAGCTGTAATATTATTCTTATCCCCTCCCATTATAATGTAACTGAGATTGATTGTGTTAAAAATAGGTAGGAATCAAGTCTCTTCAAACCAATCAATGAACTGATTAACAATTGGAGGTTTGGAACGTATGACTGACAAAATGTTATTGTCTTTTTTTAACCATTTCCTATACTTAGTGTACAAAAGCTAATGAGAAATTTTTGCGTGGTAGTTAGCTTCTGACAATAAGGGTACTTACATTTTACTTGATTCTAGAGAATTATTTCAAATCTTAACTACTTGTTCCTCCTGTGTATTAACGAGGATGTGCATGTTGAACACTGGTTGTGGCCAAACAGATGAGAGCTAAATTGTTTTATTTGGAGGAGCACCAGACTAGTAGCACAACTGCAGTTTAAACTGTTCTAGAAGGAAGTGGAGATTGGTTTGTGCAGCTAAGTCTTTTTATAATATAAAGTTAAGGAAATACTTCAGTAATACCTGAAGGTGAAGAATACGCAGACTCTCTGGTAAGTTCAGGGGAACAGACTCCAGTGCATTATGTCCCAGGTAGAGGTAGGCCAAATTTGTCAGCTTCTAGTGGAAAGAAAGAGAGAATCATTGCCGAAACTGCTTAGTCTTGTGTCTGTTATAAGCCATCTATATTTTTCTGATTGCGGAGAAAGCCTATAAAGTGATCTAACAGGAAATATTTTGCTGTGAATGTTGAATCCTATTGTACCAAGAAAGTCACAGGCCTTCTATGTACTGGAAATTTCAGTGTTGGCATACTGGTTATAAAAACTTGACACCATTATCAATATATATCCTTGTTTAATAGCATTTATGTCATCCACAGACTTGTATTTGAGCCGTTAGTTTTGAATCCACTATTTCTTTGTGTGTGAGAGAGAAAGGAAGTAGAAGATTATATCTTAAAGACAATAATTTTTAGGTGAACTACTACGTGTACGCCAGTGTGCATAGGAGTATTATTCCAGAGTGCCTTGAAAACAAAACCTGAAAAGCTTCTTTGTCCTTGACTGTTTCTTTGATCCCAAAAACACAGGAAAATCCCAGTGATGGTATACTCCTTTTATTTACCTTGGTTGCCTAGATTGTCAGCTTTTACTTACTTTGAAAGCATTTGCTTTGATTCCTCTGCTCTTGATTCTGTTTTGGTTTGCATTAAATGTTGTTAGTTTGGGAGGTAGAACAGGAAGTTTTACAAGCCGATTTTCAGCAAGAGAAAGTTCTTCCAATAACAGAAGCTTTGAAAAGGCTCCATCTTCAATTTCTTCTATCCTATTTCCACTAAAATCAATTCTTCTCAAAGTAGCTATACGCCAAAGAAATAGAAATCGAAGTATCAAATTTATAGTTGCGTAACATACTAAACATGCATGGTTTTATGTTAGATGTTATGACAATGTCTGCACTATGGTATTAGGATTTACACTTGTAGATCACAAAATGTGAATAAAATTCACTCTTGGGTTTCCTCATTAGTAAGGCTATATATATACACCTATGTGATCTTTCCTGTTTGCACAGAGAAAACATGATTTTAGGTCCTGGTAGAATTTGCAGTGTCATAGAGTGAAGTAGGTGGGAGAGATCTCTGGAGCCCTGGAAGGAAGTATACACGGTCACCTAAGACTGGCCAGGAGACAGTTAAGTTTGACTTTTAGCACCCTGTTGCTTGATTAAAATGGATATGTGTGCCAAAGTGGGTTATCCATATTGTCTTCACAGTTCCTCTTCTAGCATAAGCACTGAATTAAGTAATACGCATTGCATAACCTAGCAAAACATAAAGTATAACTTATTTTGGAATAATATTAAAGGACAACAACAAATACATTATCATTACAAATTACTTACTAATGTCAGCAAAATCTGAGACTGCTATCCTTTTTATTTTATTAAATCGTGCATATAGATACGCTGTTTCCTTTGGCAGTGGCGGTACAGCTTCGATATCTATTTCCTCACAGTACACGGATCCACTTAAACACACACAGAGCAGACAAGTAGGTAAATCTGAAAGCAAATTATTTTGAGTAGACGGTTAAAAGTTATTCAACTAATATCCAAAACATATTTTTTCCCTGGTATCTTTTAAGATTTCCCCTGTATTATATTTTTAGTTGTTCTACTAGCAGCAAGTTCCACATATTTAATACCCTGATTATTTTTTTATTTTTGCTTCCAATTTGGTCTGTAGTAAAGAGTAGTTTTGTGCTGCTAGGTAGTCTATTAAAACTGCATAGCACAAAAGGACCTTCCCCAATCTGAAGAGTTACTGAAATACTCAATATATTGAAGTAGTCAATAATCAATGGCCAAACCAGTATGTGCACTAGAGCACTTTTTTTTTTCTTCTTACAAAGGAACTGCAGAAAATGGGATTGACATTTGGAGCTTCAACTTTGTGAATGCTACCACCCATTATACTTTGAGTTCCACCCAGTTTGCTTTTTTTTGATTTGGTTTCTTATCTTCTATTGGGGGTGGGGGGGATTATGAAACAATGGTATCACTATGCAACAGTTTCTATAGTTGTCTGACTAGAAACTCTGGGGTTTTCCCAGATTTGTACCTCTTTGATGTGGGCTTGTTAACAGATGCTATTTCGCAGTAGCTCATCCCTGTGATTACAGCTTCAGTGCAGATGGACACTGCAATGGTCTTGCTGAATCATCTGTGAAATCACAGATAGACCCAAAATGTTTCTTTTTTTTTCAGTGTTCTGTTTGTCAGAAAACAGCTTTTTCTTTTTACGTGTAAAAATTATCATGGCTCGTTAGGTGGCTTCTGGACAATACACCTCAGAGCCAGTAGGAAGAATGTTCCTGATGTGTTTTAACTGTTTTTGTCCTAAGAATCGTATTATACCCAAATTCATTTACATCTCAATTCATTTTTGGATGTTTTCACATGTTAGCAGAAAAAAAAAAAAGTTAAGACTATAAAACGTTGACCTCCGTGGTCATCGGATGTGAACTGTGAGAACAGAAATTTCTTCAAGTTAAGCTGTTGAATTTCAACATATTTTACTGTGAGCTGGGGAAACTGTGGACTATATTGAGGTATATATTTTCTTTTACTTGGTTGTACTGCCTAGCTTATTTAATGTGGGTACATCTCTACAGCAAGTACAAATGGGTAAATCTAGAGAGATTCTTATAAGCTGTGTTGTGTATTCAGTGTTCACCTGAAGATACTTTGATTTATTAACCTGTTCTGTCAGAGGCAGAAGTTCAGAAGAGTTTCCATAGGAGATATGAAAGATGTTCATAGATCAAAACATTATTTCTATATCCCTTGTCATCCTCTGTATATTCAATTTTTATATTAAAAAAGTCTTGTAGAGTTTGCATGTTACAGTGTCCATAAACTTACTTGTATCCTTTGTTGGTCTTACACTGCGTTCGCTGTCATCCCCTTGCAGACTTAGGGCAGTGTCAAGAGAAACGTTTGTTGCATCCTTTATGTGAGAGCAAATGGTATTTTAAAAAACAGTAAGCACAGTATTACAAGGATTTTAAATAGCACATCTTTTCAAATGAGCTTCCTACATCATATCTTCTTGTGACATTTAATTTTTAAATTATTCTTACACATTGGATGACTAAGATGTTCTATTATCCCTTTTGTATGTGAGCTCTGCAGTTTGAAAGGCAAAAAGGGAAGATGTTGCTGTTCTTTGGATAAGACCACTAACCATGAGGGGGCATGGGAGAGGAGAAAATATCAACTCTGTGATGGGGAAGGAATATGTAAGCAATGAGTGTCTACAAAAAACGTCACTTTTGAAGACAGGATATTTTGCAGAAAGCATAATGCAAAATTTGAAAGGATTCTTATGACTATAATTTAAATTATTATTATTATTATTATTTTAAAAAAGGAATTGCAACTTTTCCTTGCATTTAAAATTACCTAAAATACCCCATAGAGATATTTATTAAACTTTTCAGTTGCACAGAAATTTGGTTTATAAGCGTGTTCCTTTCAGGTAATGGCTGAAACTGTGCAGTATGTATTCATTAAATACCCTTAGATCTCTATTAAACCTGAGCTGCTAACAGACAGAGTCTCTAGTGATACAGGAAATTATAGGTTTTCATTGAATATAATAGAAACTTTAATTACATGCTATTTCCCCTTACAGCAAGTCATACTGTGGCTTGCACATAGTAAAGTTTGGAGGGCCTGTTAGGCTGACCATAGCAGTTGTGTTTAGCTAGCATCATTTGTTGTCTTTTTTGATGGGTCCTAGCTGTAGGACAGAGTAAGACAACGTGCTTCTTGGTCTGCTTGCCTACCAACAACACATGGGGAGAAGTACATCAACAGGTGCATAGAACATTTTTCTTTAAATGTGCTTAATGATCAGGATCTTGGCCTGAGTACAGTGACTGAAGAGAGCTTCTGTGGCTGCTCACAAGATAACCATTTTTTAAATTTCCTCATTCAGGCATGTAGCACACTCTTCATCTACTACAGCAACGTGAAAGTAATGCTGTCGGTTTACTTTTGGTACCAACTTTGCTTTATTTATTAATTGCTATTTTTGTATTTAGCAATATAAAGCCATTGAGCTTGAGAAACAAGTATCTTGGCCAGCCGCTGTCATTTTGACCCTTTTTTAGCCTGTGAATCATCCATCACTTGGCTCACCCCTGCGTCTGTCTATCCAGAGGCTATGGCCCTTTTTTACAAGTTGTTTTTTTTTTGTAATGTTTGGGATAGGTTGGTTTGTTACAGCAGGACGTTTCTCCACAAGTTAGAATGCTGATGACAGTTCAGCAGCTTCTGTGTAGGGTAAAAGATCTGCAGTATTTGGTGTAGAAATGTTGGAGTGTAAGCTGAAGTCAGAAGACTCGAACAGCAAGTCTTTAAAAATGTTTCTGCAAAAATGTTTAGCTTGCACAGTCCTGTCCATTAGGCATGTGAAAACATGATTCTGACTGAAGTATTGATGCCAGTAGAGACTTCGGTATAGATGCAGAACAATTGCACTCTTATTGTAGTGTGCTTGGCTCACAAGGGATGTTTTTAATATGCTTTAATATGCTTATGTGAAAAAATGTTTGCTGACATAGCATATGTACCAGCTGTAGGTTTCTAATACAACATCCTACTTGAGGTGTGATCCGAGAACAAGTATGCCTGCGAGTTCTTTACAGGATACAGCGCACAACTTATTTCTGAAAGCAGGAAATGTCAACAAAAGAGTAAAACTGATTATTTACACAATACTGTTAAATACACAAACAATATATTCTCAGGCCCCCAAACAAAAGTAGAAATAACCAATATATCGGCAATATTTCCTGGTCAGTTTTAGAAATTCCTAGCCATGGAATACTGGTGCCAAAGATTGGTTGGATCATAACTGCAGAAATTTCATTACAGATATAGGGTATACATTGAAGAAATATTGACCTGCTTACGTACTGCAATTCCACCTGCCTCTTGCACTTGACTCTGCAAACAGGAGTTCCTCAGACAAAACCAGATTACAATTTGATATCTAAACACTTTAAATATCTTTAAAACTTCGGCAAAGTAAATGAATGATTCATCCTGATAACACACAAGGGTGTTCTATAAAGCTGAGTGTTTATATTCAATGGAATAATTTGATTGATAAAATGATGGTGTCTAATTGGATAGTTCTTCCTGGTGTGGAAATCAAGATTTCATGATTTTAAATTTGTAATATTTTAAATCTCTAGACAGGAGAGGCTGTTGTTTCAAACAATAAATGCTATAATGAATATGGCTTGGATTACCTTTTGCTGCATAACTGCACTGAAGTTCACTTCATTTTTTTGATTACAAACACAAACATAGATGGTATTTCTGTTTTTAAGAAAAATTCCAGTTCCTTTTTTATTATTATTGATTGAGAACACAGTAAGGAGTTAACTGTGACATGCTTCTCTGACTGGGCATGTCTGAAGAAACTGTTGGCACATATTTCAGTTACAGTTAATGCCTGAAATATTCTGGAAGCTAGAATTTCTATTGTAAGTGAATAGAAGACTTGCTTGCATATCCAGTGATTTTAAATTGGGAACCTTGGAACTTGTATAGATGTATTTATTGCACATAAGGAACTAATTTATTATTTTGCAATGAAAACACGTCACTGGAGGAGCAACCTGATGGAAATAATGACCGATTGCATTCCTGGAATTATCCTAAGCAGAACTGCTGGCCTTCAGTAGACCTCTAGTGTATATTGCTGCCAGCACAGGCGTTGATTGGTTTGTGGCATATCTGCTGGCACTATTTCCTTATAGGTATACAATATATTCCTTACTCTTCTTTTTTGCTAAAATAGTAGTGTATTCCTATTAAAATGTATTTAGAAGTCATTTGATGCTGTGCCTAGCTTGTTAAAACTGACGTGGAGCTTTTTAAAATTTGCTTATTGAGTAGATAGTCACCTATTTGTTGAGTCATTTTAAGTGGTCTCTATCAGAGGTTTATAGAACATGTTACTGTGTCGCTGTGGCAGATGTCAGATTCAGAAATGAATTAGGCATTTTTACTATAAATATTGAGCTGCCATTTTTAGTCTAATACTAGAAAGCCATAATTTAAGTAGAATTTGAAAAATAGTAAAAACATATGCAGAAGTGATTTTTCTATAGGTGTGCTGGAATTTATTACTTATAACAATTATCTTCTGTTCTCCT
The DNA here is from genome assembly GCF_011077185.1 of Oxyura jamaicensis. Taxonomy (NCBI): domain Eukaryota; kingdom Metazoa; phylum Chordata; class Aves; order Anseriformes; family Anatidae; genus Oxyura; species Oxyura jamaicensis. The sequence goes on from NC_048904.1 coordinate 5,910,348, forward strand.
CTTTTATTTGTTTATCAGACTGTTATTGTAACAAGTACAGTTAATGTTGATTAAAAACTACCTTGAAGCTATTAATAGCCAGATCTGGTAGTTACCACTTTGTTTAGAAATGTCATTCTCCTTGTCAGCTAACTTTAGGATAATCATTGTTAGCTTTTCTTCTACCTGTCTGATAAAATGTTGTATCTTCTTCTCTTTCTGTGCATCTCTTAGGTCCTGTCAGAGCCGCTCTGAACAGAAGGATGAGGGTTTTTACTGTGCCTTTCAGCTGAGGCTGTTGCACTTTATTTAATTCATCTCTATTTTTGTGTCTTAGGTTTAAGTGTTTAAATTAACAAGCATGCATGTGGAGCTCATAGCAAAACAGTTCAGAATTGACCGTTTGGGGGTGCTGATGAGTGCCGTAACACATTTTTATTGCAGTGTTTAAGAGTCTGAAAGTGTTAACACTGTATGTGGCTACAACAGGACTGGACATTCTGTAGTAGCTTAGGACTGCTAAAATGTCGAGTGGCAAAAAAGACGGGGGGGGCGGGGAGGGGAACCCAACCAAGTAATAGTTTGAATCAAAGAAAAACTGTGACTTATGATGACAGGTAGGTTACATACAATAAAAAGTGCTGTTTCAAATGATATTTTTTTATTAAAAATAAAATCACCCTCCTTGCTTTTAATTTGAACTTATTTTGTTAATACAACATTACTCAAACTGTTTAGCTAGCATGCTAATACATACTCTTCATGAAACTTGAAAATAGTAGGTACATAACTACAGCAGAGTTTAAAATGATGCTATATTCTCACTTGCAAAAGTAAGCCTTTTGTGGGTTTCTCAAATTGTAGCAAGGGTAGTATTTTTGTGGTTTTAATTGGAGTGACTTTCCCTTATATCTGAGACGATTGTATGTTTTGCCATTATTATAAGACTTCTCCATAAAACTTGCATACATGCATGTTACACCTTATTCATTCATATAATGCTTAGCAATTAAAATATTAAACTGATAAGATAAATACCTTTTTTATATCCTTGGACTGCATTTCATAATCTTGTTGGATCAGGCTTCCCACGGTAACATCTGTATCATAGTCATAAAACTTGAATGGTTCTTGCTGTATAGGTGGGGCTGACTTCACCAAAAGTACAAACACAAACAGAAAAAAAGGCTGCAAAGTCTTCATTTTCTCACAGAACAGTGTATCTGGCTTGCACAGAGCTGATGCAGATCTCCTAGTGTGTTGACTATGGAGAATACTTTCTTTGTGACTGGAAATGAAAATGCAATCCGTCAAAACAATATTTAAAGCCTAGAGAACTAGTTGGCAGGGGTTTCTAACGCATAAGGAACATGGAACAACTTTTAACTCTTGGTATTCTTTAATTAGACTCCAGCATTATAAAAACTGTTTGTAACGTGAAGAGAAACTAGGAAATACCAAACAGCCTTTTCCAAATAGTAAGGGAAAATATTATCTTAATTACATTTGCTTGCTTCCCAGAGTAGTGCTTTTGGTAATGTCAGGAGGATTTTGTAAAGCATTTTACAGAACACTTGGCATGTATGTACCTGAATCAATTAAATCAAGAGAGGTTTTTCCCTGCTGCGCAGGTATCAATATTTGTTATAAAGCATTTAGGTTTGAAAATCATTCTCTCATTGCCTTTGCCTTTATATTTGAAAGTAAATTGCACAACATAACTTTACACACACACACAATATTTTACAGGTTGTACACAACTGGGATTGGGTTGGAGGCTACAAACATAATGTAAAAGCATTTTAAATATATATGTAGTACTTCTTAAAAATAAATCTTTGCACGGCATATTTTCATGCTTGTTGTAATCAAGTGCTTTTCTTAAGCTTTAGGTTAGTATACTTTAGGTTAATATTCTTTTAGGAAAAAACATCCACCTACCGTTTTAGTAGATTCCAAGTTCTTCTGTGATTGTGTCCTAAATGCAGATATTCTTATGTATATGTTAACCCAAAGTGGATTGATAAAAGAGTAAAGTTATGAAATACATATGCTGCAGTGAATGCTTCTTCCAAGATTGACAGTCTTAAAAGTGCTTTCCATGGGGTAAAAAAAAAGGCTTTGCCAGCATTCTGTCCCTAGGGTAAGAGGTAATATCCTGGAGCAGGGGGTTGTACTTTGAATAACATTTGTAAATGTTAAATCTGTCTAGTTCATCCCACTTGCTAAAGTGTTGGTTTTCTGCTATGTGGTGACTTGCTCTTTATAATTCTTAAGGCTTTTTCTCCAAATCAAATATTAATTGTGCGAACTAGAGGTCTATAACCAGGCATGTGTTACCCATTTTGTTTAATGGTTTAGCTAAGAGACAAAGCAGCTGCTTTCTGCCTGAGACGGAGGTAGAGCCAAAACATATGTATAATGTATTAGTCACATTTTTATGACTGATAAAACGTTTCAGTACAACTTGTATATGTTTAGAGAAGTTTCACCTAGGTAAGAAGTGGAAACTTTTCTGTGTCAAGGGTTCTGGAAACAAAAAATACTTTTTAAAATTTGGGGACAGGGTGGGGGATGTGTTGAGACTTTCAGACGAGAAATCTGTGTCTACGTTCTTAATTGAAAGACTTATTACACAATTTATTTATAAATTGGGTTTCACAATAAATATTTGAGTGAAGTTGTGTTTCAGTTCTATAGATAGCTTAGTAAATACCATCCAGGTGTAGAATTTTCTGATGAAGTGGAAGCAGTGGGATTCTAGATTTCTAATGCATTTCTTCCTCCCCCATCCTTTTCCTTATTATGTATTTTTGGCAGTCTGTATAAATGGGAGCCAGATGACCATCTTAGAAAAGCTACTTTGTAAACTTACAAGTCTTTAAAAATGTGTAGCAATAAAATCTATCAGGAATATATTCAGATTAATATTTTCATGACTTCATTTATATCTATATATATATATATATTTAAGATAGCACTATCAGCTAGATAATGTTGGAGATAAACAGTAGTCCTATTTGGATAGATTTTCTTGGAAGTTCTGTCTTGTTTGAAACCAGATGTCATTAGTAAATATGGAAACTGGAGAGTGGCAACAGCCATTTGCTGTCTAAACTTTTTTTTTCCAGTTTATAATCACTTGCAATTTTCTGCTGAACTCATTAGGCTTTTATAAAAAAAAAAATAGTTTTTGGTTTAGTTCATATGCAGTTTAAACAATGTTGTAGTTATGACTTGCAGCTTGCTCTAGAATAATGATTTTGTTGTAAGCATATAACTAAAAATATAAAGGGAACAATGTCAGCAATAATGGAAATTGGACTCTGAATCATTCTGATTGCTGTTCAGGTGGAACAATAAGAAAACTAAAAGTTCTGAAGTTTTGTGGCAAGGATAATAATGTGTTTTCCACTTCATTATGTAGGAACTTAGAGTTTAAAGGACTGCTACCTACCAGAAAAAGGTGGATTTGCTGGGGAAAAGGCAGAAAAGTTGCAGCATATCATCAGTTCCACCTTACCATCTCCCATGGTCTCATGCATGTTTCAGGAGTAATAATAGCACCCCTTCTTTGCAGCTGATCTCTTTCCAACCAGCTGTATCCCCTCCCCACCCCACTGAGTATCCAGCATCTGGCTCTGGAAAATCCTTTTTGTTAGTGCTTGAATGTAATCAAAGGATAAATATTCTAAGGTGAACATACTGATTATTGAAACTGACAGCATGACATTACATTGGAAGTGTATTTGTTTTATAAGTACTGAAGTCCTGTGAAGTTTTCATAGCTATGTATATGGAATAGCCTATTTTTTCCCCATATGCTATTAAAAATAAGGGATGCTTACTAGATAACCAAAGCATTGAAAATGTGTTAATGCAAGAAAGCTCTAACTTGCTTTGATCTACAAGAGAATAGGGTGTATGATGTTTGGTGACCTTTGTAATAGCTTCTGCAGAAGACATTTTCAAAAGTCTGTTAATCACTATCACAAGATTTCACAGGTACACTTACCACAAAAAGTTGTGTAGTGTGCATACTCACTGTCGTATGTCAGATAATTAGTTCATCGTGATGTCATCAAGGCTTACCTTAGGGTAGATGTTACTATCACTTTAAACTGGTAGTGGCAAATAAAGTAGTCGTTCTGTTCCGTAATTCATCTGCTTGTCATCCAATGTGCCGGGAAAAATAAGGTATCAACAACTAATTTTGGATAAAACCAAGCTGTTTTTTTGCTGCTGTTATCTGAATTTACGTAAAAAAAATGCTCAGTATAAGAAAGTGGATGGCACAGGTCGCTGTTAATAAGGAAGGATGGTAGTGCTGCTTTTCAGCATCAGTGCTACTTTGATTTTGCTCAAAATGACTTGAAATGCTCCTAGAACTCAATCTGAAATGAAAAATGTGGTCTGTGCATTAGCAATAGGGAAGCTACCAGGAAGTACTCACCTTGGCAAGCAGAGAATGCTTTTTAGACGTTTTTAGCACTTAGAAGTTTTACGTACAGGTATCTATTTGGATCCTAGTTATAAGGATCCATACACTTAGAAGGTAATTTCTTTTCTGAAAAGCTAAACAAGCTCTGTTACCGAATTGAGCTCCGGTTTTCTAAGATGGCCTTGAGAGATTATTTAAGGTATTGTTTCTAGTTAGTCAGGTGTGCCTTATTTACTTTTTTAACCTGTTATCTCATTTTCACAAACTGATTTACCCACAAAATACCTTCACCTGAAATGTTATGCACATAAGATGACTGTTTTTCTAATTGTAAAATGGAAACCTGGATGAAATTCCAATGGTGAAAATGTCCCTACAGTTTTGTAAGGACATGAAATGTAGCTGGAAGTGTAAATGAAATATCACACTCTTATTTACAGTGAAGGAGCTACAAGTCAGTCTAACACGGAACACTCAATCTCTGGATTCTGCTTTTAGAAAAACTTAACTTTCTGGGAGAAGGGTTGCATACAGAGTAAGTGTAAAGTTTGTTCCCTGGTGTTGCCCTGTATCAAAGAGAGAATGAAGATTAAAAGGCTTTTAGGACAGAAAAAGAGAGAAGTTGGATAAGTATGGATGGCAGGAGGAAAAGCAAGCAGAAAGTTAAGGTACAGGTTTAGTTAAGGTTAAGTTTCCAAACTGTGAGAGACGTTGCTGATTGCATCTTCTCTGGCATCTTGGAAGGAATCTAGTATTTAGGAGTGTTTAATCTCAAAAGAAGGTAAAGTTTAAAAAAAAAAAAAAAAAGCTGAAAATATCCCAGAGGAACAGAAGAAAGATTTTTGTTTTGCAGGCAGACAAGAGCAGGTTTTGCGTGTCATTTGAACTGGCTGATTTTCAGTTCAGTCTATTTATCTTGTACTTGGAGTGGCCTCATATCTTATGACCTGCTCAGAGCTTCAGGCTGACTACTTCTTCTGTTCTTGCTTTTCCCCAAGGCAGATCAAAAAAGAAACCAAAGTTTCCTTTAAAAGCTAATCATTCAAGGGCGTATGGTTAAAGCTGTCATGAACAGTTCTTACCCAGTGTATGTTGCCAGAGAATATGACACCAAAGGGAGGGCAGTTCATTTTCTTCATTTTCGGTGGCTTTCAGCAAAACCCAGTTCTCATACATGCCAGCATGTTAAGTACCTTATTTTGCCATGATAGTGTTTAGTAATTCTTTAATCCTCACTAGTTCAGTACAAAAATGTTGGATGTCCTTCTTCCTGCTTAAAATGGAACGGAGGGCTGGTTGCTGCTAATTCTCTGAGAGACACTTGTCTTGCTCCTGGTAAACCAACGCAAGGCACTGGAGAACTGACCGAGCTGAAGAGCTGCATTCCAGAGGGGGAAGTCGCTGCCTTCCGTATGGCTGCTGGTTGAAAATGGCTTCAGCGGGGTGCCTGCAGCAGGGACCAGAACTGTCTGTGTAATGACTGGACTGTGTGATAGGAGGCAGAATACCAGGAAGAAGGAAAAATTAAAATGGAAACCAAAAAAAATGGCCTTATTGCTGAGGTACATGGCTTAATAGAGAGGGCTATGAGGCAGCAGTAGGGAGAGTGCCATTGGGTTGCTGTCAAGATACTCCTTATGAAATAAACCAAAGCTGAATTTACTTTTAAACGCTCAGGTTTGTTCTATATTTAGGCAAAGAAGATGTATTTTTACAGCTGCTTAAAGACCTTGGCTTTCATCATCTCCCATAGTCTCTAAAGGACAATATTGGGCAAGTTCTATAGTTTCCCATTTTTTATTGTTTTTAAGTGTTCTTGGAAGAACAAATTATGGATTATTGCTTAGATTCCTCATGACTAATGAACACTAGAAATCACATTGCTTAAAAAAAAAAAGAAAAATCTGTGTCTTCTCTTGGATAGAAAGACACGGGAACAACCTAAGAAAGCTTCTAAAGACATGTCAGGGTTTATAGACCTAGATGCAATGCTACATTTTCTTCTGTAAGTGATTTTTGTTAACTTCCCACATGGAGCAAAAGCACTGATATTTCTTTGTATGTCTTTTGTATGAAATGTGATAAGCCATATGCTCTGGGTTGGAATCATTATAAGAGTCTCCAACAGAACAAGTGTGCTTTGACTGCTGTGCGTATGTGTGCTATGGAACTGCCCTGTGACTCCTGTGCCCCTCTCTGCTCTTTGTTGAGGTCCTGATACACGAGTGTAAAATTAGTTGTAAAGCAGTTTGTGCTCATGCTGGGGCTGCATTCATTCCGGGAACAAAGTACTGGAGTATCCAACGGAAGAAGCAGCTTCCTGGCTTCTTCTCAAGAAATGCATGGAAATTGGATTGAAGGTGTTACTATAGAAGAGGTACGGAGTAATATTTAGTAAGTATATTCCACTTCAGCATCCGGGGGGAATGGGGGAGGTTTTTGAGATGGTATTAAATCTGCAATAAATGGCTATCATCTCTTAAAAAGAGAACTTGGAGTACTCTTAGAGATTCAGAATGACCAAAGAAGTATCAGAGATAAGAATTTATGCATAAACACATCCAGTGCTTTTATGAAAAGTTACAACGGTTTCCAAGGCTCAGTGAATTGGATTAGGTTAAGGTCACTGTCAGAGCAACCAGCTGCAACAGAGACAGCTGAAAAATGACCTAGTGATTGTACGAGCATCCTTCCATATGTTTCTTATTTATAATCAGAATTTTTTAAAGCTGAAGACACTACCTTTATTCCTTGCATTTCCATTTTTGGAAGAGAAATAGACTCCTTGTATCAGTTACTATGTCTTACATAAATAAAGCACATCTTAGAAATCATGCACGAAAGTAATCAGAAATCAAACTATTGTTAACAAATACAAATGATAACTAGAGTAACAGTCCTGTCTGCTATTCACCCAGACCCGTGGGTGAATATAGTGAAGTTATAATCTCTTGAACTGTGCCTGTTTATCATCAGTTACATCCTGAATGAAAACCAATCTGCTTCAATTATTGAAATTGCTTAGAATTCCTTCCAGAATTGCTGTGGCTTACTTTTAACAGTATCATTCGGTTAGAGCCATTGCTACATCTACAGGGACACTAGAGATGAGGCTCCAAGACTCACTGCCCGACACCTCTTTTTAGTTTTATGTTCCTGTCATGTGTTCCTTACCTTATTCATAGTACCTACTCTCTTTGTATTTGTGGTTAGTCTTCATATTTATCTACTTTTGCTTTCTTGTGTGCGTTATAATAGGAATTGGTTAGTTAATTTATTTTTTCTTTGTGGATGCTGAATTTATACAAAGACTTGAGATAGCATTGGAAAATTATTGAAATCCTTAAATTCTCTTTTGGTGAATTATTTTTAAATTTAAAAAATGTATATTTGCCTTTTTTTTTCAAATAGGAAATTCCTATGTTTATTGCTTGCAATGATCAAGTTCAGAAACTAAGAAGGAAATTGATTCATATTGAAAGAGTGGAATGTGAATATGTTCAAAGAAGTCAGAAAGCTTGAAATGTAAACCATCTGTTGGCTATAAAGGAGTTTTTGTCCTAATCCATGTAATTTATCAGAATACTGAAGTAAATATCTGAAAAATTAAGGTTTACGAGCATGAAAAAGCAACAGTCAGAAAAATATAAAATAAGTTCCTATTATTTTGAGACCAAAGGAAGAAATATAAATGGTTGGGTTAAACTACTGTTTCTTTATTTTGATTTTTCCATAATAACTACATCTTGTGGTGTATAGATGTAGTGAAGAAGTCTGTCAGTTATGTTGTAGTTTTGAGAACTTTAATTATGTGAACTAAAGCTTAGTCATAACTGTTTTCCAGAAACCCAGGAGTTTTTCCCTGTAGGGTTGTGTAGGTATCAAAACGTTCTGCAAGGCTCTACTACTGCCTTATTCTTATGCGCTCTAGATACTGCTGGTAATACTTAGCTTAAATTTCAAGAAGGTTCCATCTTTGTTTGCACAGATATGACTTGGAAGACAGTTCTGAACAGTTTGTCCATGTTTATCAGTTATTGCTTTTCTGGCTATATTTCTGCTGTTATTTTAATTAGGATCAGGAGTGCATTTTTTGAAGTGAATCTTCTGATAAGCCCTACTTGCTGTAGGCTTGCTGTCATATCCCGGAGGACTTTGAATTATGTGAATTTGATTCTTTCTGGATGAAACAAACCAGAACATGTATATGCTCAGGGATGCACCTGATGTGCTGCAGCTTTTAATGAATTTTAATCAGTGGCTAATCTGAAGTAAGCGTCCTCTACCTCAAAAAAAAAAAAAAAAAAAGGTTGGGTTTCAGGGTTTCATCGCAAGTACTGTGCTGTATGGTTCCATTCCTTAGTTGCTAATGCAGAGACAGTGCTGTAAGCCAGCTCAGGCTTTGTTTCTGTATTTACTGACTCTGCTGTAAATAAGCTAATCAGACTGTTTGATGCTTGTTAGATTCAACCGTCACTGATAAAATAAGTAACATTTTAATGCATGTTTAGTTCTTAGTTTAAGGATTTATTCCCTACTGAAAAAAGACCATATAATATTCTGAAAATAAACACCGGAGCAAGCACCAAGCAAATACATTTTGACACCAAAATTTGTATGGTTCTCTAGTGGTATAATTTGGCTTATGCAGAGCTCCACATTCCTGTGGCTAGGCTGCTTTGTGCACCTGAATCAGGATGGGTGACTGCTACAGAGCACTGCAACATGCAGCATTGCAGACGTGCTGTTCCCAAATTTAATGAACTTGTGTGTGCCTTGGTATATAAACATAGTGCTTAAAGTGAATTAAAATTCCAATATATTAAAGCAGTAAGCGTATAGCAGGAGTGAGGAGCAATGGAAGCATGCTAACCACAGTCAAAGGCAGTGAGAATTGGATCTGGAGTTCCAAACAAGTTAGCGTACAGTGTACTGTCTCCAAAAATAGCTGGAAGCAGGTGCCTTGGGAAGACTGAGAATAGGACAAGCGTATATCATTCTTCTCTCCTCCCATCTACAAATATTCTTTCGTTCACCAACTATTTTCAGCTCACCACTTCTGCACCTACTGTGCTTTCTGCCCAACAACCTGCAGTGAATCTCTTCCAAGAAATACAGTTACTTATCCAGTCTTCCCTTAAAACCACATGTGAAATGGCTGCTGTGTTCATTGTGTTCTTAGGCACGCAGTTTAACGAGCTGACTACACATTGCCTGCAAATTTCTTTTTCTCTGCTTGGCTTATACCTACCCATGCCAGCTTTCTTTTATATCTCCTTGCTCCTGCACTGGAGCAGTTGATCCCTGGACTCATGGTGTCTGTGCAACTCATAATCTTGTAAACATCTTTTATCTCCCCTTAGCCATCTCTTTTCTTAGCTGGTGAGTCCCAGCCAACTTAATATTGTTTATATAGAAACCATTCCTTACCTTTGGTGCCCTTATAACCTCTCTCTAATCCCCTCTGCTGATTATGCCATATGTAGAGATTACGGGTAGCTCAAGGGGTCAGAAATCTGTAGCATGTTAAATGTCTGGGTCAGTGGCATGTTAAATATCTGGTGCTACAGCCAATGCTTTTGTGGTATCATCTATTGTTACTTCCAAGTTTTGCTCCCGAGTGACGGTACTCAAGTCATGATTTGTTACCTTTTAGGTGAAGCTAATATTATCTCTTCACTTTTCACAGAACTATTACTTTACATTTAATTATGCTGAATTTCATTTGCTATTTTAGCATCCTGGTAGCGGGTCATTCTTCATTGTCTCTTAGCAATCTTTGTTGTCATCTCTCAGATCACCCCAATTTGCTGGGCACCAGCCCTTTGCAAAAATCCTGCAAGTGGACTTCCTCCACAACAAGAACTGACTGTTGAACTGTAATGCTTTTAATCTTTCTGATATTTTATTTGGTTTTGTCTGTGCTGTCACCTCTCATTCTGTGGCACCTTGATTTCCTCAAAAACTCTTCAGAAATCGATGGTAGGCAATTTGAACCAGGATCACTCTTGTACACACCCTTCATGTACACATGTACACATGAACTCCAAGAGATTTGCAAGGTAGAACATCCTTTTACAGATGCCATGTCCACTCGTACCAATGTCAACTGTTTTTATCTAGCTATCAATTCTGAACTTCGTGATAACTTGTCTCTCTAATATAGACATAGGGGTAGCAAGTCTTTAGTTCCCTGACCATCCTGAAATCTTTTCTAAAAAATAGCACTGTATTTACCACACAGGATATAATTATAATAGATTGAAATATGAATTATGATGGTTCTGCTTGTAATACAATTTTCATGTTCTATATGAATGAATTTAATGTAATAATTACTGAAAACTTTAGAGCTATATTATCAGTTTGATTTATGTTTAAACTTCAAGAAACATGTAACTAGTTACTAAAAGTCTGTCTTTAAAGCTACTTTAAAAATAAAGCTAAGCAGAAAGTTTGTGATAAAAGATTTATAATGCTATTATATTTGAATAGTGTTTTTTAAGGTTGAGCAAGACTTTCAAAAAATCTGTTTAGATTTGCATTTTGTGTGCTATTCATTTACACTTACAATCTGAAAGAGATGAAAAGTTATAACAATACCCTAAGGATAATATACTATAAGTTTATATTAATAAAACCATACATACATATATTTAAATTTGTATATATAATGTACATACATTTTTGAAAGCACTTAAATACTATAATGAATACATTTATATATCCTTCCTTAAGGAAGCCAGAGGTTCTTGAAGCTGATAAATGTTAATCTTTTTTTTTTTTTTTTAATAAAGGAAGATAAATTCTGCAGAGTTCTAATTACACCTTTACAAATATGTGTAGCTACCATAAAAATACTTTGCCATGAATATATCTGTTTGTAAAATGCAAGAGAAAAAGGGATAGAGGAGAGAGAAGATTTCTTAAGTGAGATAACATAAGACTCCGAGTCGATAATGATATAATAAATTCTGTATGCATAAATCTTTATAAGCAGTTGTTCTTAAACACTGGGGTATATTCATGGGCTTATGAGGAATTTCTCTCCTTTTAAAGATATAGATGCATGACTGATTTTTTTCATTTGTTAGTATATTAATTGCGGTATCAGAATCCAAAATATACCAAGAAGGGCTTCAAAACACAACTGATCTTATAAGAAAGAAAACTGACTAACTTCTTAGAAATTCTAATACAAATTTGCTTATAATTTTATGTGGCATTTTTAGTTTCCCTAAGCTTAAAGTATAATATAACATTGAGAATATGATATATAGTTTATTGCACTTACTAGTTTTTCTTATGAAAATGGTGATTCTTCCTCACTGCTAACAAAGATTTATCAGGAGTTGAAATGCTGAATAAAAAAAATAAGGGGGTAGGGGGATGGGATAATTAATACTAATACTACTAATAAAAAAAGGCTAAAGTGCCCTGTAATAGTATCCTATACTGTAGTGACTTGCAACTCTTTCTAGGCATGTAACGTAACAAAAAAACGTTCATAGCTCAAACAGTATATATCACTTTTCTGTGGGTTACTTTAAGCAATTTTTTTCTACTTTGAAGCAGAATATATCTTACTGGTATTATCTATGCAGAGGGATGGTCTTAATAAAGCCTGGAGTGCCACTACTTGTGCCTGTTCTAGTTGATGAGCAATTCTAATTAAAAAGTGTTACATTTGCAATGCCTTCTTAAGTATAGGTAAAACTTATATACTGATGGTTGAGAGTTACATTAATGCACATCCTAAGATCACTGAAGAGAGGTTGTTCATTGTCTATATTATTAAACAACTAAAATCCCCTCCTCTTTGAAAGACTTGTTACAGTCAAGGTACAAGCTGAGGAATAAGTATTATAATATATCTTGGCAAAACACTGGAAACAAATATTAAGAAGATGTGAAACTCCAAGTTTGGGAGTTTCCTGTCCATCTAGATATTGAAAGAAGCAACATCTGGGTTTCTGGAAGATGTGCAGGAACCTCCTGAAAGTGTTTTTGTAACATATGTAACATATGTTTTTCCCTAATATGTCTGTTTTCTAGTGCTGTCAGAATAGTAGAATAATAGTCAAATGTCTAGCTGGACGGATTTTTGTCATTATCCACATGTTCCTGTTGAGTATGATGTTGATCTGGTGTAATCATTTTGCAAGCTGAATCACATTAGAACATACAAAATTTTTTCGGGTCACTTTTCTTCTGCTTAGACTGCCATCCCGCAGATGAGTTTATCATTAACTCAGGTTATATATCAGACGGCTACTTAATGCTGACATGAGTGTACTTTGCTACCAGTATTATGGTTTTTACTACACCAGTAATGGCATCTTTATGTACACTGAAATCATATATCTCCACTTTATATAAATGTATCTTAAATACCCCAAACTATCCAGCTGTTCTGAAATGGACACAAGTACCCCGCAAGTAAGCAAAAGTTTCCATATATACTCATTAACAGTGATGTTTTCACTGAAAGTAAGGATAAAAGTAGTTGTTTTCTTCTTCACGATCTTCTTCAGTTTCTTGATCGTGTGTTTCATGATCATCTTCTGTTTCATCATATTCTTCCGGTGTTAATAATCGGCGAAACACTGGTGTTCTTAGCTGAGTTGACTTGTTGACGTTACTGTTTTGTTCACCATAATAAATGGTTCTAATGTGAGGGAAGCAGAAGAAGGCATACGTGCTCATTGGAGTTGTTAGCTTATTTTGGTCCACCCGTATATACGTTAATTGTTTGGTGTTCATTGGATCAATAGATGGACACATCAAAGTAACATTTATCACTGTAAGAGAGAAAAATGTTCATTAAAATACAGAAAATAGTTAACAATTACAAAATTGAAATTTTTGAGTTTAAAATGGAAACTATTCTTTGTTTTGCATATTATCAAAGCTGTCCTTTATTTTTAATCAGTTTTTTAAATTACAGTCATAACACTTTTGGAATTTGCAAAATATAAGGCTGTGGGGTAAAAAAATATATGTATATATATGTATATCATCTGTAGTTACTAGTTTATATTAATGGAATCTTTTTGTGGTTCCTTTTCCCTGTATGTGATTTTTATTAAGTCTTATCAGAACCAAGTTTCAAAGTTATCTTAAATAATTATATGAAAAAAAAAAAACAAAAACATAATATTTACAAAATATCTGCATTGAAACTATAGGAAAGATGGAAAAATGAAATCCCCTCTAGTTTATCCTTGGTAGGTCCCAGCTAACCAAGGATGTGTTTACACTCCAGCTTGAAGATGATGGGTTGATATTCTTTCTACACTAGGCTAAAACTGCATAGAACCACTTGCTCCTGAGAGGTACGTTGTATATGAACTTTAGGTCAAGGCCATGTGAACACATTAGTTCAGAACACTAATGGCTCAAGCTCATCTGTCTGCTAAGAGGAGTATCACAGTACCTCTTGAAAAACATGTAAATTTAGCCGACTTCTGGATTCTGTGCTTGGTTTATAAGTGACCTGAGAGCTGTAAAGTGGCAGGTCCTCAAAACCAAGGAAACAACAAAAGAAGTGCGTTTGATCTAGGTTAAAAGTGCTCAGTTCTGGATGATTAAGTATGCCGATCCCACTGTTCACAACCAACCCTAAAATCCACTCCATTTTTTCCTTTTTAAGAATTACATCAACATACTTTCAATGTCATTGTCTTCAATATACAAATGCTGCAGACTTCTTGGAATGTAGAATAATTGTTTCAATTTGTTATGCCCAAGATTAAGTTCTAAAAGGTTAGGTAGATTAAAGGTGTTGTATGGAATGCTCTGCAGGTTGTTGTGGGACATTCTTAGAGCAATGATTTTTGGAAGTCTGCTGAAATAGTTTTCTGGAATATAAGAAATCGAGTTATTTTCAAGGGAGAGATACATAAGTGATGATGGTAGATCAGGAGGCATAGTCTCTAATTTGTTGTTGCATAAGTTGATTTGCATTAAATTTTTCATGACTGAAAAGGGTTTTCCTTTGAGTACGGAGTCATCAAGAAAGTTATTGCAAAGGTCAAGCATGGTTATGTTTGGTAATCCTTCCAATGCAGTTCCGGATAACTGAGAAATCTTATTGAAACCAAGGAGGAGTCGCTCCAGAGAGCTTGGGAGTGGGAATGGAAATTCTTCCAATTCATTATGCTGTAAATGAAGCTGCACTAAATTTGACAGTTTGGCAAAAACGCCATGGTCAATCATATGAAATTTAATTTTGTTGTGGCTGAGATTAATCTCTCTTAAAATGGTAACATTAGTGAACGGTCCTGCAGGTACAGCTTCAATATAATTGTTTTGCAAATAGAGTTGTTGGACGTGAGCAGGGATATTTGGTATCATCTTAAGTTTACGGTGATCACAGTACATTGATAGTGGAAAAGCTGGTGGACAAAAGCATTCTCTGGCACACTGGACTGGAATAGGAAGGCGGGGAACTTCAGCTTGTGGGCTTGGATTAAAATAATAGGAATGCTGATGATCTGGCTCCTCGTCATATTCATCCCCAAAATCATAGTCTTCATATTGACAAAAGACCATAGCAGCCCAGAGGAGGTAAATGATCGATAGCTGGCTCAGAATCCCCATATTTAAAATTGTATGTTGTACTCTGTTGATGAGAAGGAAAAAATAAGTTTACCAGATAGTCGTAAGCTAAATCACATACAAGCTTATCAGTTTTAAGAAGCAGCGGTATTAAACTAATGTAAATAAGCAGAATAACGTATTTTCATGGGAGCACTGTCAGTGGCACTAGTAGCTGTACTGGGTCTGGCTGGGATGGAGTTGCCTCTCCCTGAGAGCCCATGCGGTGCTGTGTTCTGCGCCCGCAGCTAGAACAGCCCTGGTATCACCCTGGTATCACCCCCGTGTTTGGTCTCCCAGGGGGCAGTGCTGACACAGCAGCAAGACCCTCTCCAACCCCCCAAAGCCAGTAGGCCAGGGGTGGGCAGCTGACCTAAACCCACCAAGGGGATATGCCATATCATACGAGGTCACACTCAGCAATGAAAGGTGGGAAAGGGGAAGAAGTGGGGGGAGGTCTCTCCTTATGAAGACATCCATCTTCCCAAACAACCACTACATGGATTGAGGCCCTGCTTCCTGGGATGTGGCCAAACATCACTTGTTGATGGGTAGTAGAAAATAACATTTCTCTTTTTGCTTCTGCACAGCCTTTGCTTGCTTTTTTCTCTTTTCTGTTTTCCTTTAATTAAATTGTCCTTATCGCAACCTGTGAGCTTTTTTTTTTTTTCTTTTTCCTTTCCAGCATACTTTCTTCTCCCCCTCTTCTTCAGAGGAGGGGGAGTGAGAGTGGTTGTGGTGGAGTTCAGCTGCCCAGCAGGGTAAAACCACCACAGCAGCAAAAGCAATTTTTAATTCAGGTCTTCCAAGAAACTGCCATAAACAAATATACTGGCCTTGAAGTGAACTTTTGTTTACTTTACTTGAAGTAAAGTTTTCTTTGAAAACTTTCTCCTCATGCTGTGTCTTTTACTGAGAGGTATCATAACATCTGTGAGAAGCAGTAGGAAAAATGATCCCAGTATTCAGTCTTCTCTGTCATACATCAAAATGAGATAAGTTGCAAAAGAAATACATGTGAAATGGTACAGACCGGTGTTTGCATTAGACATCTTAGATGCTGCATTCCCCAGTTTAATGGGTTAAACACCAGCCTTACAAATCAGCTTGAAATAGGTGCAGAGGAAATTCCCATGGAATATTTATTTCTCAGACCTTTGAAAACACCTGTGTAACCTTATTAAACTATTTGAAGATGAAAACAACTGATATTTAAAATGTTAGTTCTCTCACTAGGAACTTGCACAGCACAAAGGTTGTGTGGCCAGTGTCAGAGAGATGTTGTTTGGAAGGGACGTTTGGAGATAGCGTAGTCCAGCCTGCTGCTCAAAGTGTGTCCATCTCCAACAGTGGATTACATCAGCCTAGATGTTAGGTGAGCCTTGAAAAACTTGGCGTGGAATTCCAACATCTCTGTAAATAACCCACGTTAGTGCTATACTGCCCTCCCTGTGAGGACGTTTGCTAGTCTGATGGAACCTCCAAGCCATGCTTGCTTCTGTTTCTCTTGCTATGAGCAGACAGCTATTGCTGTTAAATAAAACATACGTTCTCACCTAGGGTGAAGTAACTGCTGAAAAAAAGTGTAGCATTGTTTCTATAAATAAATATATCAATAAAATATATTTTGCCATGTTTTATTTTCTGTTCCAAAAAAAAAGATGAAAATTAGTATGGTATTGGTGGTTGTATGTTCTGTGGCATTTTGTTGTTTTTCTACTTTCTGCAAAGCATGGGTGGTTTAGTAAAAATGCATTAATACTAATTTATTTTTCCTGTTCCCATCATTGTATTTGACTTCAATGATTGTGTCATGTCATGTAAAATCTTCATTGATAAGCTGTTTTCTTTGTAGAATTCCTGTGCTTCTGTAATTGTATGTTCTTTATATGCATAAACTACCTTTGTAATACCGTTTGGAGGTGAAGTACTGATATTGTGAAACACAATTATTGGCAAATAATTTTGCATGTCAAATTTGAGATGCTCAAAGCCAGAGTAACATTCTAGAGCACTTTACACAGTCAGAAGAATGCTATTATTTGGTCAAATTGGAGTTGTGAATCAGGTCAAGCTGTACACTTTAGACAGTGGGTGAGTCAGAATGTAACATTGCTGGTAGGAGAACACAAATCATTGGAAAGACATCACTCAGTATAGCGTGGGAACCCTAAGACAGAGAAAAGCAAATAATCTCTGTTCTCTTATAATGACATTCATATTTCCTAATCATGAGACTCTTTTTTGTTAATATTCCTAGTATTTATTTATTTTACCAAGCACAGTCAAACAGTAACAAAAGAGACAAGATTCACAAATGCTCATTTTCTGTTTCATACTGCTGACTGATTCCCAAAGCATGATGTATTCAGAGAATGGAAGGAGAGAGGGAGTCTTAAGAAAAGTTGTAACAAAACTCTGAAGTTGCATACTTTCTCCTGCTCCTCCTGTGTTGCATACAAGACAGTGTGCAACGATGGGTTGTTGTTATCAATTGCGGTATTAACTTAAATTTCTGACTTTGCATCAGTTGTATTGTAATGCTCCTTTAGTGTAGTATCAATAACTCATTAAATTTACAAACAGGGTTGGGTGGAGTCAGTTGTTGAGAACCACACTGTATGTAGGTCCTTGGCAAAGCCAGGGTCTCCATATCCCCATAGCATTGTCAGGCACATCTGGGCTAATAAAAGTAGCAGGAATGTCTACGTGAGACCCAGCCCACCCCTACATGCACAATATAAATGCACAGTGCTCACAAACCGTGCAGACACCTGCTGGGTCAGGGTAGCAATACTGTGCTTCAGGAGGAATTAATAGCTTTTGAGATTTAAGACAGTATATATTGGAAGAACACCTTTGGAAGAACACCTTTATGCCATATTTCTAACTCCCAGTCAGAGCTGCTGGTGTCTACCTATATAAATTCTGTCAGTATTGTGACTCGACTTTTTCTTGAATGAATGCAATCTGTTCCTCTGGCCCGTTTCATGTTCTTGGTTGTGTTGTGGTTCCTATTTCTCCCCCGCTCCTGGTTTTCCTGTCCAGAAACTTAGCTTTATCTTCTGGTTCTAGCCACCCAGCACTTCTGCTTGGTGTCACAAAGTTTGTGATTATTGTGGTCCCAAGAATAGAAGTTATCAGCCCTTAGAAACCAGGAGGAATAACTGTACAAAGTCTTGCACTGTTTGAAGAAAAAGCTTACTTAGGCATTCACACGATTCACTTGTCAGGTGGATAAGGCAAAGGGAAGAACTGTAATCACCACATGTCCAATGAGAAGTAATAGGTATCAAAGTCTCTTGCAGGTGTTAGAGGGAGAGGAGCTTGTATTTTGTGGGGTTTTTATACATTTGCTGTGGCTGAGTGCATATTTGGTAAATGTTAATCCCCTTACAAGGTTGCACTTCACGTCTCGTAGCATTGAGATACTAACTCTCCTTCATGACTTATTTCTAAGAACTCACTATCTTGAAAACAAAGAATTATGTCAGCTGAGACTTGGTAATGGGGAAAGCAAGTCAGATGCACACAACATGACAACCTGCATACTTACAAAGCTGAAAGAAAATAGAAAATCATACAAGCATGATTGTCTGCTATCTGTAAAAAAAAATCAAAGCTTAGTAACTGTATTTACAAGCAGTTTACTAGCTGAAATCTAAAACTTACATAACATGCATGACTCACTCCTAACTGCAAAAATAACACAATTGCTTCTTTTGTTCCTGCTTACCAAGAAAACTTACTCTTTGGAAGTCTGGGAAGCTCAAGTTGTAGAGGGGAGCAACTTAGTGTGCTGATGAAATCATCTGAGCAATAACCCAGCACAGCTGGAGGAACAAAAGATGTCTCTAAGCCATATTTTGTGGTGAGGAGCCTTGTGGGAAGGCAAAGCAAAATAATAGCCTTAGCCCCTCTTCTGATTTGCCAGTAAAAAAAAAAGTTGTGCCACATCATCAGCTATTGTTGATGCTGTGTCACAAGTCTGGGAAGAGATTTATCCTTTTGTTAGAATCCCTTCAAAAGTATTTACCATACTGTTTCAGTGTTATCAGTTCACTTGGAAAAAAAAAAAAAAGAGTAAGACTTCAAAAATATTTCAGAGGTTGTTAGTTCATTTTGTGGTTTCAGCTATGCTCATTCAGTTATCCAAAGGATTTGTCCTCTGGAGGAAAAAGTTGAGAAACAGTAAAAAAAAAAAAAAAAAAAAAAAAAGTAACCTGATTAAAACTAAGGGAAAGTATGTGCTCTAGAGAAGGTCCTGATAAGTATCTTCAATTCCACACTTTTTGTTTCCTCCATAATCTCTTTGCTGTTTGCTTCCTGCAAAATACGCATGCTACACAGTGGCTTTAACATGCAGTGTTTTAAAATTAGTTAATGATTCACAGGAAGTTTCCAGCATGTTTTTGGTGAACAGAGAGTATAAATTTTTGTATGAAACAGGTAAGTATTACATGAGATATAAGCTGTTGTTACTGAACGGATGACTATTTCTCATAGCTTTTAAAGTGGATTAAAAAAAAAGGTATTGTTATCTACTTTTGCTGCTATATGGTACTTGGAAAACAACTGTGATATATGCAAAAAAATAGAAGGTGCAAGTTTTTTGTTGTCAAAGTTGAGGTGCTGTTCTGGATTAATTGAATGATTTATCAGAAAACTCTAAGGAAGCATTTAATTATGCTTTTGCATTGGTAAAACAATTACGTTGTTTCTAAATCTATTCACAAAGAAATATCTGGTTCCTAAAAAAGCCTTAGTGCCTTGGAAGTATTATATTCAAGAAAATATTGCAACAGTATATTTTATTTCTTTTCTAGCTTGGAGCTTCCCAAAGCCAATGATCTTTTTGACTTTTTCAAGTGTTTCTCGGTAGCATTGTGGACTAGAACATAGTTAAAGAAGAAAGTCATGCATGATTTTAACGTTTGGAATATAAAGAATAGCACCAGAAGTCATGAGCAAAATAATGTTGTGGGAGTTGGCAGCACTGGAACTAAAATGAAAACTGTGTACTTATATAGAGAATATAGAACTGCAAAGGAGGGGTTGAAAGAATAGAATAAAAATTACATGGTCCTCTATGTACTTTACAGTAAATAATGAAATACCTACATAGTACCATTAAACCTAAGTAATACTAAACAACAAAAGTAATGGATTTGTTCAATCATTGCAATATTCGTAATGATGAATCAGAAAATACATCGAGTTTTAATGCCAGCTAGTTAAGTGTTATTTGCTGGTACAAAGTTTGTTGTTGTTCTTTGTTGTTGTTTTGAAATGCAAGACAAAGGATGTAGTGCAGTTTTGGAAGCTCTGTTTTATTAACAGTTCTAAATAAAGCACATGCAAAAATTAAACTATTTTCTCTAAAGTTAAAAATTGGGTTAAATTATAATTTTAATTTCATACCTGATGTTTTTCTATAGTTTTCAACTACTGATTGGGTCCCAAATCCTCTTAAGCTATCAGAAGACTTAAAATCTTGTTAGGCATTTAAAAATCCATGGTGGCAAAGGAAAAGAGTCTGTCATTTTTAAAACTGTAGCAAAACTCTTGCTTTAAAGCATATGTAGTTGGAGTGGATGAGGTCTAGCCATGGGATATATAAAGACTCAGTTACTTTTTTGTTGCATGAGCTGTCTTGGTTGTAAACAAGACTCTGCTTTGTGATCTTGGTCAAATCTGTGTGGTTTGGTCATCTCTTAGTTTTTGGTTTAAATTGTGGTAGGAATTTCCTAACAGGGAGGATAATGAGAGGATTCAATTTAACATCCTACACGTAAGACTTCTTGCTTCAAAGGCTGCGACAAATCTTTAAAGTAACTTTGCTGGGATGGATCGTTTTTTAAAAATTAAAATGTTTGAAGTTACCATTTTCATTAATTGCATTCAGTTAATGAGAACAGTGAGCATTTTCAACTTTGGTTCTGAACTGAAGACTTAAGAAAGAAGACTGTTCTAATAGGCAGTAGTTTTAGGTTTGCTTGACTAATTGTATAAATGTGAATTTAAAAACTGATTATTTTAAATTTCAAAATTCTAGGCAAAACGTTTCCAGAATAAGTAGAGAAGATAATGACTGTCACTGAGGTGGCATAATTCACAAATGGGATTAGCCCTGACATAAGATGGGAAAAAATATATTGTATAGCTTTTTCCCTATCAACAGTTTGCTTTAGAAGACTTTGGGGGTTGGGGGGGGCTTTTTTTCCCTCTCCTCCAAAAAGTGTGATTCTCCATATGGAGTATAGAAAAAGTAAAAAATAATCTGCATGTTGTTCATCGAGGCTCAAAGGAAGTCAAATGACACTAAGCTGTGTAAAATAGTGCTACTGAGAACTCTTTGGAAGCTAGAGCTAGAATAACTAGCTAGAACTAGAAAGGTCTTCAGCCAAGGGCTGGCCCTGGCATCAGACTTCTGTGGAAAAGCCTCATGCTCAAAATTCTAAAATCTTCACTTGGCAATTTGAAAGAAATCTATGTTTTAGGTAAGAATTGGTAATGGTTTGTTATTCTAGATGTTTGCACAGTAGAAAACGCACGATCAAATATAATGAGGAACTTTGAATGCTGTAATTTGCTTCTCTATAAAGCCTGTGGGTATTTGAAGAAAGAAGCAACCTCAGGCATGTATCATCTACGCTGGGCTGTACTTCAGAGTCAGATGGTAGGCACAGAAAGAAAATACAGATATAAAACTCTGCATCCTAATTTCTAGTTCTTCACTGGCAACGCACAGATGCTGTCAGCAGACCACTAGCAGCCTGTAAGACTCTCATATGTGATCTGCAAAGGCACTTCTTACTTGTTTTTGCCGTCAGTAGTGGTAACCAACTGTCATGATGGCAATGGCTGAAGAGTTTATTTATCCTGTGCCATGGTGAGTCAGGTACTGAAGCGCAGAGCTCTCAGCAAACCAAGATGCTGCACTGCTTGTTCTGGCAAGGCCTTCAGCACAGCCTGAGCCTAGAGCACCAGGTAACAACAGCTCTTACGGAACGGACTTCGTGCTCTTTGCTGGAAAGTCATTCTAGGAGCATGTCCTTATGCAAATACACATTTTTAAAGGTGGTGGAAAAGTGGGCGTTGAATCATATAAACAGTCCTGCAGGGCTGGGATGTGACCTCCACCTCCAAAACACAAAAAAGCTGAAGGAGGACAGAGCTGTACCATGCGTGGGGCCCTACGGTCGCCTCTGACCTGAGCCTTGCTGTGTGGTCTCAACTTATTTCCCATTTCGTAGGTGGTATTACGTGATCAAAACTCTGGCAGCCCTTGTCTTACACGTCTGTTTTACACGTGTTGGTTTGTTTACTAGCAGCTACTATGAAGAGCATGTTGAGCAACTGAGAACAGTTGAGTTTTTTTTTTTTTAAAAAAAAAAAGCTATAACAGAAGTAACTCCTAAGATTTACTAGACTGTAGGTTTTGCATATATTGACTCTTCCGGTCTGTCAGGGGAGGAGAGGTTATTTTTCTTTGATAGATGGATTTTGTTTTCTGTAGCAGGGTCATTTAAATTTCTGCTACAATAACAAGTAATCAAACAATCAATGCTGACAAATTATTAAAAATAGTTTTAAAACAATAATCGCTGTAAATAAACTGAAGGAACATTCAGTGTTTTGTAATAGGGGAAAGTGAGGCACTTGGTACATAGGTGAATGAAACATGCAGAGATCCATGTGCGGCATCAATCCCATTTGGTAAGTCCAGAGTGGTACCCTTTGTACGTGTCCTTATTGCTTCTGGAAGAGTTTATTCAATAGTAGTTATCTGAGATAGCACAGTATACCTCTTCTTCTGTAATACTATTAACTATATATATATTAGTATATCTTTCAGATATTTAACAGCTTAGGCACAACCTTCATGTCTTTAAATAAAACACCAGCAAAGTCTGCAAACTATCATCCTAAAGTGTGAAGTTGACTACAGACTTGCAGCTCGCTGGGAGAGCGTTCTTGGTGGCCGCTTTAACCAGCTAACGTTGTTCCTTGAGTCTATTCCAAAGCAGGTATTTCTACTCTTTTTTTTTTTTTTTCAAACAGGACTGCTAACTTTGATGTCCTAAGCTGATGGATACCTAAAAGAGACAATGCAGCTTCTACCCTATCTTAATAATTTATATTATTTTTTTCATTAGCTTATTTTGTTCATTCATAGCTATAAGTTTAGTGCATTTTTGTAATGTACTTGAAATGTACCTGCAACTTGAGATTGTTCATATGGTTGTATTCGGTCTGCAAATCATGTTTATAGCCCCCCCGTTATTAGCTTCTTTCTTCAGGCACTTTCTGGCAAGGATAAGAAGTAGTTTTCAAAGTTACTTGCCAAAGAATTCCTGAATGATCATGCATAAAATCCATTTTGCATTAACAGAAATTTCCCACTTTTATATGATAGAAAGTGCTTCCCATTTACTCCGTTATTTTGAGTTTGTACAAGAATGAAGGTCCTTATTTGTTTTTACAATAGCTGTTGAATGTGTTTGTTTTCATCATACATGGATTTGTTCAAACATTTCCAGAGCTGCCTGTCCTGCCCTTTGGGGCAGAGGATTTTGCCAGGCAGCCTTTTAGCTCTCTACAGTAGTCTGGAAACTGGAGACCATCCTTAAACTAGATCCTAACTTTTATTATCCCTCTTCTTTCTAAAGAATAAATTCTCTTGTTTAGCACAAGGCCTTGTAATGAGACTATATGAGTATGCCATCGCAGAACAGAATCCCGCACCAGCTAATACTAAAGATGCACCTAGTCCTGCATCCAGTTTTTAATAGCAGCTGATAACAGAGCTGCAGGAAAGATTATAAGAACATGACAAGGGAAGAGTTATATTTCTGCAGTACATTTTCTCTGCAGCCAGAGTCTGTGACTTGGAAACTTCCATAGAAACACTGAGAATTACAACATGTCATTCATCTGTACGTGTCCCTGGCATCATCCTATAAGGAAAAATATGCTCTCTGTGCTCTTCCCTTCATCCAGTTACCCTCCATTTCTCTCTCTCTCTTTTTTTTTTTTCTTTTTGTGGATTTTCTTTAAGTAATATTAACTCTTTTTTAGGAAAGATACTTTTCCATACACCTATATTCCGGCAGACGTACCAAATAAAATTGTCCTTTGATCTATGGCAAGTAATCAAATTAAGTATTTCTTACTGTCTGTATGAATAATTTGTGAATCATAGCTGCTTCTTGGCAGAGCTGAGACAGTGCCTCACAGTTATTTTATCCAATCACTCTGTGGTAGGAAGTCTTCTGTTGCTTCTATCATTAGCCATTTTGAGATTCTTGGAAGGGCTTATGGCTGCTTCTGGTGAGGACTTGAACGTGGTTCACACATTTTTAGGGTTGGCCATTTGAGAAGAAACTTGTTTCTTTGTCTGTCCTAAACCAACAGTCGTGGTAGCAAGCATTTCAGGTGCTTTAGGCATTAGTTACAGGTCTCCCATGGTCGTCAAGCAAGTGTCCTTGTTACTGAGTGTTATACTGACTGTTGCCTTGCTCTATTAATTCTCAAGAGTGAAGGCAATACATGTGTGTATTTATAGCCCAAACATAAACATTCACAATGCTTTCTGTCTTTAAAAAAGAAATATACATACATATATCGCTGAGTTTTAGTCTGGGTATGTCATGAAGTCAGTGCTTTGAGGGACTGAGTGAATAGACTGAAATTCATCAGAACTGAGCCTATACCAGTAGCAGTCTTAAATAATATTAATATTCTATATGACCGCAAGACAGCCGTCCAAATTCCCTTCACATCTTTGCCAAGCACTGGACTTACTGCTGAAACTTACTCCTAAGTCTGGACATTATGACAGCAGCCACAGAGACGTGGCTGTCTAATTGTTTAGAACTGCCAGTGGGTGAACTAGATACAGGATTTACCCACAATGGAATGTGTAAGTGGAAAGGTACTCTTTGGAAAGACAGAAGAGTTGCTTTCTGAAGCAATTGCACTTCTAACAGATGTGTTTTCCATACTCACATATTCTCCTCTTCTCAGGTTCCTATGCACTCTGCCTTTGGGAGGGAACAGTTTAAGTGGGAAACATGCGTTACCCTGGCTGTTCTCAGCGCAAAGCACAAGAAGCAGCAGTACACATCTGTAAAATGCAGGTACAGCTAAGGCAAAACATTCCTCATACCAGGAGTAATGAAATATTGCTTTACATATGTATGCTCCGGTGGAACGTGCACATGGAAAACATCTCAAAGATTTTTAGTTAGTATGGTAAGAACCCTTTTTTTTTGTAACATGCAGTGTTTTAATTGCTTTATCATAAATAATGATATAAGGTTTTAATAAAGAACAACTATTTTTTTCTTCCATCTTTTAGATGGAAGCGGCAAGAAGAATGCTAAAGATTGTTTTTAGATCAGACTTAGTTTCTATCTTTCTGAAATGTTGTGGTTTGGACTTTCAGAAATTCATTCTGAACACACTTGATTTAGCTTTGAACAGCTATATTGATTGTTCCAGGAAGACCGTATCATCTATATATATATATATATTTAAGTAGAACCAAAATACACAGGATTTATAGTACCAAGGCATTCTTTCATACAGATTTCACCTTGACAGTGGTTTCAAGGAGAAGAGACAGTGGCCTATTAACCACCTACTAGCTTTATCTGTTTTGTATTCTGAAAAGTTTATTGCTCTAAAGTATACATAAATGCTAGTTGTTAACCCTGATGGTTACAGGACAAATAAGGAATCTCTTGCCATGTTGCTTAAGAAAGTACTTTATGGGCTCTGGCTATAGCAGTGGTTGATAGAGATTTGAAGCTTGTTTTTTTTTTCTGCATAGCATCACAACAGACTTTATCTTCATTGCAAAGAATGTGCTAATCTTACAGGCCCTTGTATAGAAGCAGAGTTTGTCCGCTGGACCATAAAGCCATTAGCTCTACCATGCAATTTAGGTAGATGTCTGCATGGAACATAGCTTCTATAAGTGTTCTCATTCTTTCATCCCAAAATTTATGCTCTTATGAGAAGATTCTGTTGGTTGTTCTTCTAGGAGAGTATTATGCATTTAGTGAATATGGGGGCAAAGTTTTACACTGCCACACTGGCATTTACTTAATACTTCTGTATTTCTGCAAGTTATTTAACTTTCTTTTTCTGCATTAGTCATGTTATAAATGGAAACAAGTTCTTTGCCAAATTAAATTCAGTATTTGAGGTAATAGAAAGTATTAGCATAATTTACGGGAGTGTAACATCTAAATGGCAATTTTATGCATCAATTTAAAATATCAATGAACACAGGTACTTGGAAAAGCAAAGCAAGCTTTTGTGAAATTACTGATTTCTGGCTATGAAACTAGCTTTTTCTTGAGCAAGAATGCTGCCTCACAGTATTGCTGCTGGACAAATGAGTAGACAATTGCATATATTATTCTTGCAGAATAGTTGATTTCCTTCTTGAATCTGAGCATCTATTGTTCAGATTAATATAATAAGTGATTTCTTCCCTTTCTTCGTGCCCCATGACTCATCCTGCCTGTTCCTTGTTTAATCTTGTAGAATAGAAAGAAGATAGGGCTTGAAAGAAAAATGCTAGTATGATTTCTGGATGTTCTTGTTGGCCCTAAGCAGGATATAAATTGAGGTAAAATATTGTCTTTTAGAATGGTAGGCCACGTTTCTTTTCCACAAGGAAGAAAGAAAGGAGTTAAGGTATTCTGTGAAGAGTGTTTCTGGAAGGAAAAATGTTGTCATTCGTCTTTATATCGAAAAAGCACTTGGAACTTGGAAATAACACAGGCTGAGCAGTTAAGAGGCAAGTGCATGCTAGTGCTGATGACTTGCTCCCTCTCTGTCTCTCAGGAAATTTTATATCCTTTGGCAACTAGTCGACTCGACATTTTTTCCGTGCTTCACTGTCTTCTGTAAATAAGGAGAGAAAGTAACTATTTAACAGTTACTCCAGACGGATTGTGAAGAGAGCATATTAATTTCAGCATAGCTCCAATTGATTCTGATAGAGAACTTTGTACAGGTGGTGATGGGTAGTACATGCACAATGAATCTGGCATGAGAGACACACTGCACAAGGTCTGCATATATGCAGTTAGCCTCATGCATCCAGGCTTTTTAGATTTACTGCTCATGCACAGGGACTTTGTAGCAAGACTTTGCTGCGTGAAAATGTGTGGGATTCTCATCAAAACTGCATCCATAGTGCAGCTGTTCCAAAAATCTCATAGTCTTCAGTTTTTTCCTGGACATGAATTTGAGACAGAAAAAGGGTGTATGGATAGGAAAACCTGGCTGTATGGTTTTCCCACCTCAGTCATAGAAGCAGAATGGTTAAATCCAGAACTGCATTGTTGAGTAGAACTCAACTTCATATTTTATGTGAAAAACTGCAAGGAGCCTGTCTGCTGGCAGCCTATTCTGTTGAGCTAGTTTTCTATTGGCTAACACAAGCTTTGAGAAACATCCGAACTTCTGCTTTCAAAATATTGATTACTTTTGGAAATCTCTTAAATAGCCAAGAAGACTTTCTGTTTATTTTGTGCTTCACACTGTCTTTCATCTCAGGTGGTTCACTGAGTATGCACGGTAAATCTTTTGTGTATCTCAGCAGATAAATTCAGACACTGGTATGTGATACGTGGCATTTGGAGTTCGAGTCAGATTTTCATTTACTCTAGGGCTTTTCCGTATGTTTCCAATTAGAAGCTTTGTTCTCAAACCTCTAGTCTCCCCAGAAGGGAGGGAAAAAAACAAGAAACAATCTTCAATTCTCAGCATAGAAAATGAGAAAAAAAATAGAGGCTTCAGATCATTATTTCATTACTTTGACTTTATCATTCTGCTTGTGTAAAATTCTGATTACAATAAAATGGAAATATTAATGTTTCTTCTGCCTGTTGTGTTGGATGTTAGTTTTTCTGGATCAATAGTTTAACCAGGAATCTGTTCTTAAGACTATGAAGCAATGAGCAGTGATGATTGACAATATTATTAATATTTTATGAACTTCTTCTTTTCCTTGAACTTCATTGAAAATGAATGCGATGTTACTAATTTTCTGATTCTGCTAATCTGTCATTTAGGAAAACACTTTTTTAATCAAGGCAGTTAGCAGGAAAATATCCAGAAACTTTGAAGAATGGGGAGAACAAACTGGCATAGGTCAAACTTGTAAAGCTGAAACTTATTGGTTTTGTTCAGCTTTATTGGGCAGTCTTTTCTGAGACATTTGAAGTTGCATCAGTTGATTCCACTGAGCCAATACAATACTTGTAGCATTATTGGTAGTAAATATCAAAATATTAGCTGGAAACTTAGGCTCTAAAAAAATTAGCTAGCTAGATTTAGCTTAAACTTGAAAAGAAATGTCATAAATATTAGCAAATGGACAACTGTGGTCAAACAGGTATGGTAAATAGTTTAATGCTGGTAACTGCTGTCGTTGAGAGACAGCAGAAATTGCTTCCTAGGACATAGGTAAATTTCATTATGGTGACAATAGCTGAACTTTCTTGATTTTCTGTGGAAAGGATGATTTATCTCCGGTGTTTGTCAATTATTTCACCCAGTATATTTGGTGTCATACCCAATTATAACCAAATTTGACATAGGATAGAGGCAAACAGACGTGTATTTCCAAAACTTGTGGAAACAGCAGCTGGGCAGAAGAAAGTGCTCCAAGTAGGTACTTCAGCTGAGAAAAAGACAGTTCTTGTTCTTGGTGTAAGCAGCCAGATGGCAAGAGGAACCAGACGTGTTGACTAAGCCCTTGGCATACTTTTAGCTCTGTCACTTGGCAGCCAAACAGGTGGCAGCTGTGGAATGGAGCTGCAGGAGAACATGCTGAGGTATTAGAGTGAGGTGGAAACAAGCTGGAAGAACCTGTGGGTTGTAAGACTCAAACCCATAGGAATCCAGGCTTCTCTGGCTTCCTTGTTCAAGGAGGAACTTAGTGCCAGCAACGCTGGGAATAAAGAAGTTGTCCTTATCCTGCCATTGCAAGCACACTGCTGGCATGTCATGTTTAACTTGGTGTCCACCAGGACCCTTCTCTGCAAAGCTGCTTTCCAGACAGTCCGTCATTTACCAGTGCCTGGGGTTGTTCCTCCCCAGTGCAGGACTTTGCACTTCTGCTTACTGAATTTCAGGAGGTTCCTGGCCTGTAACTCCATTCTCCAGCCTGTCTGCATCCCACTGGATGGCAGCACAACCCTCGGGGGTTGTCACTCACTGGCTGGGGTTATCAGCCACTCCTGCCAGTTTTGTGTCATCAGGAAACTTGCTGAGAGTACAGTGCCCCATCATCCGGACCGTTAATGAAGATGTTGAATAGGATTGGACCCAGCGCTGTCCCCTGTGGTACAGCACTAGTTAATGGCCTCCAAGTAGAATTCATTCCACTGGTCACTACTCTCTGGGCTCCACTGTTAAGCTGTTTTTAAATACACCTCCTTGTCTGCTCATCCAGCTCATATTTGATGATACTTTCATAATTTTAAAGTTTTTTTTCCTAAGGCCATGCGGTGGCTGTGCTCTTTCTCTATCCATTTGTCCTTTTCTCTCCCCAAATACTTCAGAGAATAGTGGTCATTTTCAGCCAAGTGCCAGATACACTGAATTCCTGCAGGCTTCATGTAAAGTGCCAGCTGGGCAGAGGAGGAAGACTATTGATACTGGTCTTGCTGAAAAAGAAAGAAAAATCAGCACATCTCCGTAGTAATTTAGTACTTAAATAGGCTATTTTGCTTAGTCAATATCTGTGAAGTTTACTCATTTGTTACCATGCAGCAATAGTCTTTGTTATTTATTCTTTAGAATTTTCCTTCAATTGGTAACAACAGGCTGCCATCATCTGGTGAAATCTGTAAACTGTCTTCTTGTAAGGACCCGGAAGATTTTCAGAAGAGAGAAATGCATTAAAGTTTGGAAATCTTAGGTGGGATATATATATTGTTTTCATTAGAGGAATGTATCAGGAATATGTATTAGAGGAAGAATCTTAGAAAGATTTATATCAAATCTCTCTTTCTCCCTTTTTCCCCTTTCCATAACATCTGCAGAGAATGTAGATGTAGAGGTGATTCCTTGGCAGTTTTCTCCTTGTCTGTTGATACTCGAGTGCATCCTTCTGTGGCAGGGCCTTTGAACACCAGCGTATGATCAGCAGGTGGCGATTACTCTGTTCAGGTGACCACTGAAACTGTGTAAGGTGCATTTTATGTTGTAACATTTACGTGTCATTATGACATCCAGTTGGTTTTATGTTAAAGTATGTCAAAGACAAATATACAAGGTGCGTGATGTATTTGTTATTGTTACCCACAAATGCTAGCTGAAAAATGATCTCTGAAAAGAGGAAGGCCACTGAACTTAACTATTTCTCATAAGCAATGGTCAGAAATCCTAGGAACTGATGTAACATGATATAAGAAATTTTTGCCTTTTTTTTTCTGGAAAATAAACTATGGGAGACAAGTAAAGCAAACCATTTTATACTTACCTGCGTTAATGCAAAACTGTTAATGTAAAGTAAGTTGCAGATAAAATTATTTAACATATAATGCTAGTTGAATTTGCCCTGAAGATGATGAAAATCTGAGCAACTGATAAAACCCTTTAGAGGCTATTTAATATGTGTGACCATGGGGGACAGTATCTTGAAATTGCGACACAGTTCCTTCTGTGAATGTTGTGTGTATCCATGCATGCTGACTGTGCGTGGCAAAGAGGAAAGAGAAGGAAGCAAGACAAATTTTAGGGCTTTGGAATTGGGAGTAAATAGTCCTCTACCTCTTAGGACTTTGCTACATTTTTACATGTCCCATTATATTGACTTCAAGAGGAGACCAAAAATTTGGTGAAGCCCTTGGGGGTGTATGTATTAGGAATTGTTAGGTTTAGATAGCACAAGGCATGCTACTTCCTAGAGCCCAGGACTACTCTGCAGAAGCCATGCCCCAAGGAAAGTTTCAGATGAGGTCCAAGAAGGGGGGACACTTTCTGGAGGCTGCATTAGGATTGTTAACTAGCCTCAGCCACAACTTGTTGCCTTAGGAGACCTAAAAAGTCTTTTTTTAATTTTCTTAAATGTGCCTAGTGGAGGAATACAGGTTGTTTGGACAAAAGTTAGAGGGATCTTACTTTTGCAGGCATCTGTAATCTTTGGAAATGTTATGCAAAATGCAACTATTAAGACTTATGGAGAATACAGGTAAATGCTTCCAAGGGCTCCTTGCTGCTGAGTCGGTTTGTTGGCACTAGGTTGAATTGGACTGCTTTGGGGTGGAGAAGTGTAGGCTAACAAAAAGAAACAAAAGTTGTACTACAGTGTTCAGACTTTAGTCAGTCTTCTTAAATGTCTTAGCACTGCAGATGCAGTGTTCCTGTCGTCCAGTGCATAAGCTTGAATTAGATGAGGAATTGGTCACTTTTTCTTTTATATTTCAAAGAATCATAGAATTTGCATTGGAAGGGACCTTAAACACCATCCAGTTCCAGCTCCCTTCCACAGGCAGGGACACCTTCCACTAAACCAGGTTGCCTAAAGCCCCATCAAGCTTGGCCTTTTAAATTTATTAATCAATAATTAATTAATTCATTCACCAATGAATCAGTGTAGAATAATATATTGCATTATGCAATCTTCGGGATTGAACTTCTTTTTACTATTATGTTTCTACTTGAACACTTTTCTCCACTGCAAATCCCTCAAGTCATCTTTTTGCTCAGTTATCCTCTGGTCATCTACAAATTTTCCTGCCTCATCGTTTATTTGCCTGTCCTTTTGGTAGTAAACATTATAAACAGTGAACCTGTTGTGGAACATAAAGGACTTCAGCTTTCTAGCTGTTAAGAGATAAGAACTGCCATTTATTTCCAATTTTCACTTTCTTCTTGGACAGTCAGTTGTGGCTGACAATACTTTGTCTCTCTGGCATGGGATTATGATCTCCTTATGGCAGTGTAAGGCAAGGTACCCTGTCAAAGAAAGCCGCTATTTCCCAAAGGGTCTGAATGTGCACTTGGGCTGTAATCACGAAGTAGTAAGTACTCTTGCTGGAGAATGAATTTACAGATTCTGCTTGATAACAATTGACTGTAGGATAAATAACTGATCTGTTTGGTGTGTTATTCTTTATGCTGCTATGATGTTTCATTGTCACTTATTTTAGCCCTTGTTCTTTTTGGCATTCTTTTGTTCTCCACATAAATCTCATAAAGGTGGCTTAGAGAGTTAGCTCGCTCTCCTGTGGCTTGGTCTGGATGTTACTGCTGGATTTATGCACAGTGCAAGGTACCGAGGGCTCAAACTGTCTTCACTGGGAATGCAGAGCTGCGGTAAATGCTGGTACGTGTTCCCTATATGAATGGTACATCAACAGTTCTGTGTTAGTGTAGTAACTAATTCTCCAGTGGAAAAAAGTAGTACCTTTTTTTCTGTATATCCATGAGGTTTGTCTTCTAATACAGGTCTGGTCTGTGTTTAGAAATCATAGCTCTTCACATTCATGATAATACAGCTATAACTAAAGAAACTCATGTTATAAACTACACCAACTGATGGAGAATATAATATATTCGTTAACTCATATTTCCAGTACCAATCAGCGCTTTCCCCATGCTATTTGCTAGGAAGAGTGTCCCTTAGAAACCTCTTTAGAAACCAAGAACAGTTGTGTACTGCAGGCGCAGGGTTTTGTTTTGTTTTTGTTTTCAGTGTTTTGGTTTGGTTTTATTCTGCCTGGAAGTTTTTTACAAAATTTTTGTTTGCAAAAAACTCATCCTTTGGGAAGAGCCTCCACTGGCTCACAAAAATGTGGCTTGGGGTCCTCACAGGTTTTTAGGCGTGCTGAGTGAAGAAGTTATAAAAGAGATCAGTAACTAGGGTACTTGATCCTACAGGCTTTTATCATCATAGCTATGTTGGTCATTGACATGAAGACATATGATTTGGAAACAGCACAGTGATGCTAACAAAATAACGAACACAAAGACTTGAAGAAGATTAAAAAAAAATGTTAGACAACATTTATTGCTTACTGTACGTGTATACTGAGGGAGGTGGGAAAGCCTGAGAGGTTCAGAATTGTTTGATTTCTATGTAGTACTTCTACTACCAGTAGTCTGTGTCATTTCCTGCAGCAGTTTCTAGTAAATTGTTGAATTTTTAGTTTTGTGAAGACTGGCAGTATTAAATGATCTGCAAGGTATGTATATTTGGAAAAAGGAAGAATAGAGAAAATGTCTAGAGGAGAGTCAGAAAGGTGTTTGGATGTAACCTCTGGATGTTTTGACGTGACCTATCATAGAGTGAAATATACAAATGCAAATATTCTTTAAATTTATTTAATTTATTTTGAATCCCAATAGCAAATATACACTAAATAGATATATAAAATATCCATTTTATACAGTACTGTCAGTATTGAGAATTCTGTGTGCTGACCTACATAAGAAGTCAGGGCAGTTGAGTTCCAGCTATGTGCTTGCATTCAGCAATTTTAGGATAGTTACTAACGTTAACGAGGGATTCTTAACCCGTGTGAGGTCAAAATATAAAGGAAGAAAAAACATAAATGAAAATCATGATTACAATTATTATAGATACAAGAAAATATTTGTGCTGGCCTAAAGAGAGTTTAATAAACATTCCTATTAAGCTTAAAGCATATGATAAGTCTTGAATCCTACTTTTTAATGTTTAGAGTGCATCAAATTACACCGATAGCAAAACATTGGACATTTCCCTATTAAAGTTGCAGGAATAAATACCGAAAACTTTTAAGTGTTTTCATGTGGTAGTTCTGGATATGAAAACCATTTTTATCTCACAAATTAAAATGTTCTAGTTTAGAAACAAAAGACCTCACAATACTGTACCTTATTGCATATTTGCCTGTTGACTGATTATCAGAAATGGCAAAAGGTTGTCTTTGACAGATTTTTTGCAGCTTTTCTTTCAATACTTTCTAGCAGAGGAAAAGGTCCTTACTGTGGAAAAAAAGTTGTTTCCACTTGATTTTTAGAATTTATTTTAAAGAAAGAATATGTCAAAACTATGTTACTAAAGTAAAGTATTTAACATCAATTACAGGAAACACCAAATGCAGTTTCCAGTTCCACTTCCAAGAGTCCTTCCATGAGATATAAAAGTTTTTGCTTAAATTATTTGAATTAGCTTGAACATTGTCAAAGAAGACAATGGATCCTACTAAAGTATTGTTTCTAATTAATTCTCTCTGAAATAGTAAATACTTTGTAAACTGATTAAATACTGTAAAATTGGCATTCTTCAGCAAATTTCAAGTAATGTAGAACTGATTTTGACAGGTTACTTTTTGAAACGCCCAACTTTAGTATCACTTCAGAAAATTTCCGAGTTGCACACTGTTTCTGCCTAAAATGCAACGGAAAGTTGAAGGCTGAACCTCCCAGTACTTTACAGGATTGTTGAAGAGGCTTATGCCACTGTATAATGCTTTCTTCTTTCTTCTTCCTGTTGGACAGAAATCATTCACTCCCAGTTTTGCAATGTGATTAGAATGAAGGAAGACAACCTGCAAGGATAACAAACAGTAAAATACAATAGTTCAGCATGTAAATGAGGAAAATGCCTAAACATTCATTGTTACATAGATAGGTTTGCTGCAGGAACGGTTGGATATAAACTCTTAATAATATCCAGAATTAAAATTTCGTTTTAAGTCTTTAGAAAATGTTTCCCACCTGTCACAATCTCTCCCATTACACACACAGAAAAGTTACACGGTATTTTATCAGCGTGTTGCCAGAATAATTCAACTCTGTTCATATGGAATATTATCCTAAAATGCAATTCTATGTTCTCTTGTAGTAATAATTACAATACTGTAGTATTATATTCTCCTATAATGCAAATTTTCAATGATTTCATACATTTCATAAAAATAGCCTCTAGAAATTTGATACTAGGAGAGACTAGATCGGTCTAATGCTGATGTTGCTTAAATCAGTTAAAAAATAAAAAAAAAAATGGTAGTAGAATTTTGAATTTAAGTAAAGTACATTGGTGAAAATTCTTTTGCTATACATAACTACATTTACATTACAAGTTGATGTTTTATGTATATATATATATGTACATACATATATGAAAAGATTTTCCTTTAACTAGAAGTGAAATGAGACATGGAAAGAAGTGATAGTCAGAGGTAAAAAGTTTTACCAAATAGATATGTTCTAAATAAAGATTTTAAAATCTTACATGGTCATTTCAGCCTTATAAAGAATTTTATTTGGATTTAAGATTTTTCAGTGTAGGAAAGGAAAAATTTCCATTCCAGCTTGCATTAGCATATTTCATATTAACGAAAACTGTAACAAATCTATAACAAACTTTTTGCAAACATATCTTCTGTGTGTAGTATGTGTTGTTTTTTTTCCTACTTCTTGCTGTTTCAGCTGATTTCTTTAAGGACATATATGCTTTCAGCTTTTCCTAATATGAGGGGCTTGTCAAAATATCTAAGTAATGGTTAACTATGATTTTTAATTATTTTCCTAATCAATATAGCTGTGTGAAAATCAAACAACTCATAACTCCCAAAGCCTTCTATTAAGCTTAGTATATGACCTGCAGATACTTCAGATCAGGTAATCCAGGAGGAACTTTCTTGAGCTTATTTCTTTCAAGATGAATTTCACGGACACTTGGTATGTTGGCAAAACTTCCATTTTCCACATCTTTGATTTTATTATTCCCAAGGCCTAGCCTAGAAATAGTAAAAATAACGTTTAATTAAAGATTGAGATTTACAACAGCATTCAAGAGTGTGCTTTTTTTAAAGATTGAAATTCACAGGAGTACACATGGGGAAAAAGAACTGATGAAGGATGATGAAATCTTACCTCTGATGGACAGAAAACCACCATTGACATAATAAATATTTTTTCATAGTTTAATCTCCCTTTAAAGGACAGCAGCTAGCCAGATGTGAGCAATTGTCTGGTTTTGTCTGCAGACTTTTTTCTCTTAGTGCAAGAGTTAATGATGAACATCAAGAAATCTGCTTGTAAAATAAGCTATGCCCTTTTATCAGGTAGTGTAGGTAGAAAATATACTCATTCAGTAACAAAAGGTGTTGTTCTAATAAAGAGCCAAAGAAGAGCAAG
Organism: Oxyura jamaicensis; assembly: GCF_011077185.1. Lineage (NCBI taxonomy): Eukaryota > Metazoa > Chordata > Aves > Anseriformes > Anatidae > Oxyura > Oxyura jamaicensis. The sequence continues at coordinate 5,946,532 of NC_048904.1, forward strand.
TCTTGGGAAGAAACAGTAATATTTGTAGCTTAGTCAAAACCATTATATTTTTAAAAATAATATAAAAATATAATAAAGCAGGATATAATAAATATAATAAATATA
>NC_048904.1:5951636-6054068 GCF_011077185.1 Oxyura jamaicensis
ATAATAAATATATAATATATATATAATATATATTATGTTATATTATATTATATATATTATATATAATATGATGTATTATATATAATATAATATATATTATAATATATTAATATATTATATTATAATATAATATAATATAATATATAATATATAATAAATATATAAAATATATAAATATAATAAATATTATAAAGCAGGACTATCCTCTGTCCTACTTCCATGTTTTTCTTAATCAGGCTTTAATTAGATTTTTTGGTGTAAGCCTTCTGCCTGTGTTGCTAGGAAGGTGATTCAGAAGGTGGAGGCTTAGGCCAGATGGAGCTGCTGTCACTACTCATCCTGCAGTCCCCTTTTTCTCCTTTCTGTCTTAATTTCTTCAGAAACTGAAGGTGATATTCAAAAGCCATTTGGTAGTTTTTTGGTATTTCTTTCTATTACCAAATCGAAAATGCAGTGCTGTGCAGCCATATTTTCAGAGTACTTAACTGAGCTGTAGAGATAGAACTTCCTTCTTTTGTCCTACATCCACGATTCATTCCTCAGAAACATTTATTTTCATTCAACCCCATCACATGTGGAAACAGCTATCAAGTTGTTTCCTTTACCAACTCCTTTGTTTCTCCCAAGCTAATTTTCAGGAACGGAGTTTATTTCTCTTATAATTTGCCAGTTTTCCCAGGTATTTGCATACACAAGACTCGAATTTCCCTTTTCATGCCATCCTTTTGTATTTTTCTTTGGGATGTGTGTGGAGTGTCTCTTTCCAATTCACTTAGGCCTTCTCTGGGGTTAAAAAGCTATTACGGCTCTTAAATCCTATGAAGTTAGTGGCAAGAAAGGCATTCCGTTCCTAAAAGGTTAATCAGTTGGTGTTGCTGTATGCCATGTTTTTTGGGGGGGTTGTGAGATGAGTGAAAAAAGAGTTTAAAAGCCTGGGCCTGGTAGGGAACAGGCTAGAAAAAATACTAAACACTGCTGATAAATATTGTGGCCACAAAGGCTCATGTACTCTGAGTGTGCATGCAGTACATAGCTGTGGCATGTTACTACCAGCACACTATGATATACTATATAACAAACATGATATGTTGCTTCAGACACCGCAAGGCAAGAATTTGCTGATTGCATTTTGGAATCAGATGCTGTTACTAACATACACGTCTACTCAGAATTCCAAGTAAGATGTAATAACACGGCCGATGTTTCTTTATATAGTTTGTATATGTACATTTAAGGTTTGGTCTCATTTATGGCTGTTCATATTAAAACATTTACACCTTTGAATTCTCTTTTCTCCTATTTGCAAGAGAAGTACTGAATAAGAGGTCCTGCCAGGTTGGGCATTTTATCAAATAAAATCATTCTGCAGGAGAATTTTACCTTTGAAGGTCTTTGTACCGGTTAAAATCTTCAACTTCAACTGCTGTGATCTTATTGTCATCTAAGTGCAGTTCTAGCAGGCTTGAAGGTAATTCTGATGGGGAAAAATGCTCAGCATGAGAAAAATCAAACCATTTATTTATCAGGTTTTTTGTTTGGTTTTGTTTTGAATTAATTACGTTCCCAACATTCCTTTCATTTGTGTGGAGTTGGGTGAAGAGTCGTGGGGGGATTGTCTCAATCGAAGGAATGGGTATTGGGTATAGGCATGGTACTTAACAAAAAAGTCCATATCACTTTGTTTAAAATAAAAACTTTTCAAAAAAGAAAAAAAAAGTGTCTATGCTAATATTCAGATTTTCAAACTTGTCAGTTGGCTGTTATGTGCAATTATTTAACAATTGGTAGTCAAATTCCTACTCCTGTGGAACCTGTGATTTTTATTTTTTTTCTGTAGGGGTGTGTTTTCTTCCAAGGGAGGTAGCAATTGCTCCGTTATAGCTCTCAACAGCTGATCTGTGGGGAAAGCTTTTGGACTTGTCTGAGTGAGGTATCTGCTATGTTCTTTTCCATGCTGGTATGCAAACCGTTTTCTCACGTGGAGCCAAGTAGTCCCAGTTCAGAACTGCTGGTTGTGTGCTCTGTGAATGGGCCAGAAGACAGGAAATGTTCTATGCCAAATCCTGTTAGTGAGGGCAGAGGAAGGCAGTGACGTTTCCATTTGCTGATCTTACCCTCAGTTTTACTAGCATTTGTCTTGATGGCTCCCTGACACCAAGCAAGACAAACCGCCTCTTTCGGGTCCTAGTATGGCTGAGGAGAGCACCGCTCCCACTGCTGCTTGTTGCAGCCCTAGCTGAGACGGGAATACTGAAGAAAAGGGCTGTGTTTGACAGCCTGTCTTTATGCTGGTTGACATGCTTTCATGTTGGTTTGTTTGTTTTTTCCCCCAATTTACATTCCCATTTACAGTTCCACAGGGTGCTGCTTGTGCCTGAGTTAGAATCAAGAGGGAAGATTCCCCACCTGTACTTTGTTTGCATTTGTGTAGAATGTCCTCATCATGAATCCCTGCTGGTTTAAGATGCTACTGTTTGAGCCCACAGGTTGGAGCTCGTGCTTTATTTCCTTAGAGGATGTCTCTCCTTAACAAAACGAAAATCTCTATTGTTCTATGAATATGTTTCCTTCTGATAAGTGACAAAGTGACAAGAGATGCTATTATGATGATAATGGAAAAAGTCTTTTTTTTTCTTTCTTTCTTTTTTTTCGGTTTGGGAGTGTTACCATAAGCAGCCAGGTAGTTTCTGATCCTAAAACTATCTTAAGAATTGGAGTGAGATTTTTATTTGTTTGTTTTAGCATTTTTCTATACTGATGTGTTTTAGATCTGATCTTTCTTGAAGAAGAGACTAAATTTAGTAAGAAACAAGTTCTTTATCTGAATGATCCGGAAATAAATATTTTAGGGGCTAGCATTTACTTTCCCTGTAAGTAGGATGATGTAATATAAGGTATTATGCTTATTTCCCTCCCCTTTTCTGTTACCTAGCTGTTTTGAGCAGTGCAAAATCATGAGAAATTGGTTGCACACTGCGTTGACCTACAGAAAAGGCATGTAGAGTGTTGTACTGACTTCCTTCAGGCAGCTTTTTGTTTTTTTTTTTAAATAAAGACATCTACTTTTCTTATGCAGAGTTTTAGTTTATTAATACTCCGGATCAAGAAATTAATTGTTCTACATGGAAGAGTGATTTAATTTTGTAGTATGTTACACGGGATTTAATTAAAAAGTTAATAATAAATTTCACTTAGAAAAACACACCAAAAGACTGACAAAATGCTGTGGTTTTACTTCTGGTTTCTGCATGAAGTTGCTGTTGGGCTGGCTATATTGCAGAGCTAGAAAGTCACTTGAAACATTCAAAAGTGAAGGTTTGGGTTTTGATTAAATGCATAAAGGAAGTGGGAATTCTGTATCCCTTATGACCCAGGCCAAGTGTCAGGTTTTATCCGTTCTCTGTAAAGAGTTTTGAGAAGTTGGTGTGAAAGACCAAAAGTGGGTGCTGCCTATCGTTTTTTTCACATCTTTCTAGTGAGAAAAGCCTCTGGATGATGGACCAGACTGCCTGCCAGAAGGAGGGGGCAGGAGAGGGGCCAGGAGAGCATCTCCATGTGTGCGTGCCACGGGGTGCAGGACTGGGTGCCATGTACAGGAAGCAAAATGAGGACAGGAGGTGGTTTGGAGGGGATGAACAATAGAAAACAATGTATGAAGTTTTTAACAATCCTATAGATGTGAAAGCATTTTATGTAAGACTAAACTAGCATAGGTAAAATAGAAAAGGTAAAACAAAGCTTACCTTTAGGAATTGAAGTTAATTTAGCTTCTGCAATCCTTATGTGGTAGATATTTACTCCTTCAAAAGCCCCTGGCTCTATTCCTTCATTGTTAAGAGGATTTGCACTCATTTCTGTCGAAGGGGGAGAAAAAATAACGTATTTATGGCATAGGAATTTTGTGTATGTTAAACTAGGTCATAAATAACTGGTTGCCTTTTATTTACTAACACTAGTGTTTTAAAAACATATTGATGTTTAACTTTGATTACCTGTTCTGGAGGATGGTAGTGACAGCTTTCAGTGAATAAAGGCTGTCTAACTAGACTTGGAGGGTTCCCAGAAACTTTACCTACCTAGCACCTTCAAGTGGAATTTAAATGGTGAATTATGGTTTCTATAGCATAGAGATCTCTTTAAGAGGCAATTCCCCATTGGGGAAATGATTGAATGAAAATTGTATATAGTATCTTAATTTCTTGATAAGAAAGTTTTCTATTTAGGCTTACCCAAAACATGTAAAGACTTCATTCCTTTAAATGCATCCTTGTGGATTTTCTTAACCTTATTAGCATGAATCCTGAGCTCTGCTAAAGTTGTTGGTAGGTTTGTTGGGATCTCAGTTAGCTGGTTATGAGATAAATACAGTCGTCGCAACTTCTTTGTCGGTTGAAAGGCTTTTGGATGGATCTTGGATATTTTATTGTTGTTCAAAGCCAGTGCCTATGACATATGGGAATAGCAATACAAAGAAAATTTCTCTATACAAGTACGTTATCATGATGCAAACTTGAATTTCATATGTAATTTAACAATTAAATATTTTTCTAAAATACCAAACTCTGGCACTGAAACATGTTTACTAAATGTATCTGTCTCCCCTCCCCCCTTTTTTTTTTGTTTGTTAAAACAAAACTTTATTATTTGGCATTTCACATCATTGTGAAGAACAAAAAAGAACCCTGAAGCTGGGACATTAACTAGAAGGTAGAGATCAAATAGTCAGACCTGACAAGGTACCCTGCCAATGGTAGTGGAAAGAATTAGTAAAACAAGATGTTTTTCTTTGTATCTTTTGTGATGTTGGACTAGGGTTATATTCTTTCATTGTATTTTAATGCAGACAAATTCTCAAGATTCAGAACTTGATTTTTATTTTGCAACATAATTATGCTGTCATAAAAGTAGTTTTTTAAATCTGATTTTCTTAAAAGTTAATGTCTGTATACAACTGATAGAAATCCATGAACATATATCATATTTGCCATAATTTTTCAGCTCGTGAATTTGAGCATCTCTCTTGACTCTACAGTACACCAGTTCTTTTTTGGACAAATTATTTTTGGACAAATTATTTTTTTGGACAAATTATTCTTTGTTACTAAGTGCTTTTGCATAAACTGCTAGTGAGTGATAATCTCATTATCAGAGATCGTGTAATGAGTAAGCACATCCAAAAAATCATGACTTACATCAAATTATTTTGTATGTCAGATCACATCTCTATTTTTGTACAGACAGACTGTATCAACTACTAATTTTCATTCCTTTTTCGCGTCTTTGAGCTGTTAGCAATTCATCTTTTCACTGGAGTTGTGAAAAAAAAAATAGAGCAGGGCAGAATTAAACTTTTTCCCTGTAATAATGAAGATAGCTTAAGGAAATAAACTGGAAATGCTTCCTTCCTAATCCACACTGCCATGTGTGGCTTTGCCAAGGATACTAGTGCTCAGACAAGTAGTATGAAGAGAACTTAGTTTTTGTGAAAATTCTGTTGGGTCTTGCCACATAATCACAAGGTAACTGATGAGAAAAATCGAAACAGCTCTGAGTTTTCAGTTATCCCATAATTACATGGTGACTAATATACAATGTGGTGATTCCTGATGTATTCTAGTGACTTGCTCAGTCCTTGGAGGTTTAATGTCTACTAGAACTTTCATACTGAAAATAAGCCCCGTTGAGTTGTTTACCCTGTTCATCCAAACGTGAGACACTTAAGGGGAACTGGAAATACTTTGTTGCAAATGACGAATTTATATGATTCCTGCTTTTTATATCCTAGTTTAACCCATAATAATTAAAAAGCTAATTCATAAATGCTTAGATCCAGTAAATTTTCTGTTCTTGCTCAGAAGCCAAATAGAGTTAAAAGGGATTGGTTTTACATTGATTTAACATGTATTTCATGTCTTTCTAATGTGGAATAGAATTCTTTAATATTCTATAATTTGTGGTACAATTTTTTTCATTTTTACAATGAAAATTTTGAAATTTGTCAGAATTTATTGGTTCTGGATCTAGAGTGACATCTTGTGGAAACTGTGTTCCAAACCAGATTTAACCTCCCTTTCTGGGCCTCTGAGACTCTTTTTTTCTCTTTCTAAAAAGGAACGATTGTGTATTGCAACTCTAGATTTATCAGTCGCCATTGCTACTTATTTCCAAGTCTGTCTGTGTATCTCTGCTTGAGCACGTTAAAAAACTGTAGTAAAGCACATTACTTTTTCAGTAATTCATTGCTGGTACATTTTCTGTTCAGGTCAATTGTATTTTTAACCGTGGTGTCAGTGGTGTACCTATTTATTGTATGCTGTGTGCTTTTGAAAATACCCTAAGAAAACACAGTCCTGTTTCTCCCCTGTTCTTTTTACTATTTTACAGCTAAGCAGATTAAAAGGAGCACTTGCCTTATGGCCTTTAAAATGCAAGGAGTGTTCTTGTGCGTGCTTAGGATTGAATAAATCTGGAGGATCTTTTGGATAAGATACACCTGGTACATTTTCTGGATTTTTAACATAATTCTTACAGATCAAAGTAATCTGCTTCTTACTATGTGTGAGCAGCCAAATATGCAGACATCAGACTGTGTTTTTATGGGTACTGTTGGGGAAGAAAAATACCATTTATATTTTAAAAGTATCAAGATATTTCAAATTGCTAAATAAGATTTCAAAATTGGAAAATAGCAAGCTTACGTAAAGTGATACAAGTCCCTGGAGATCATTTTCCTTGACCTCTTTAATTTTGTTGTTCTGAAGGTCAATCATACGCGTATCCGGTGGAATGTTGCGAGGTATCGATGTCAAACCTGGGTAAGTGTGCGAGAGAAACAGAAACAGGTCAGGTCTATGTAGATGTCCAAAGGAATTTACTAAATGGAAAAACACAGTAAGATTGTTGATAACTAGGATGGGAAAGAAAATGCAGCCATAAAGCACAAGATAGAAAGGAATACTTTGATACTGAGAGGAACTAATTATGTAGGAACAGATGACAACAATGTGTGGATAATTTCTTCTACTCCTAGCCATTAAAAGCTTACATGGGGTGCTCATTACATGCTTCTTGCATCTGGGAAATAAGCAGCTTCAGAGCACAGCTTGTTCTGCACGGAAACTGGTGAAGTCCCTGGAGAAAGCAGTCCTCTGATAAGCTGTAGTTGCTGGCCCTTTGGAAACAGGGCTGTTGCTGTAGCTTTAAGCGATCTCTGCTCTGCCTTTGGATGCTCCTCTCTGCCTTCAGCATCTGTTGTACTGGCACAGTTGCTTAAATAGCCACACAGTTAACATCAGGGCTGAGAAATGTGTTCTTGGTAGAAGAGGCCAAACTATAGGCTTCCAGCTTCCAGTACTCGATTACCGGTTGTACAAATTCCCCAGTCACATTTACTGCTCAGTTACAAAACCACTTCAGTTCATGCCATCTGAGGTCCTGACTCAGCAGAGGAGAATACCAAGGGATGGTAACTTGATATTTTGATTCCTTAATAATGGCATCTTTTAAAAAAAATAATTAAAAAAAAGCATATATTGACGTATATGTTTCCAAGATATGAGGAGTCTAGAATTAATTTTAGGATGGTGGCAGAGCTGTAACAGGAATAAATGTCATTGCAACTGTGCTAGTGGCAGGAGCATGGTCCTTTGACTACCCTGAATCATTGGAAAATTTCAGTGAAAACTAATTATAATTGGAGCAATCAATAATGGATTCATACTTAGGGATTTTGAACATTTAGGAATGAGTTAACAGTAGCAGCTTTGCCTTTGTTTAAAATGATGTTACCAGTGATGTGCAGTTGTAATGGGAGTTAAGCTAAGCAAATAGTTTGTATCCCATTTGTCTATTTGCTTTATAACTCAATTGTGTTTTATTTATGACCTCTTTTTCCTTTGCTGTCCTTTCTTGTTATTTGACCCATTGCTTTGTAATTGTGAGTGAAGTACTGTAGCAGTAGTCTTTTCTGAGAGAGGGGACTAATTAAGAGCTTGTCTAATGCAAACAGAAGATGCAGGAATTTTTTTTTGTGCTCCTCTGGATGTAACATCATGGAAGCAAAAGAAGAAGCAGACAGTACAATAAAAATGTTAATATATTAACATCTTCACATTCTGAGATTGCTCTCTTAGTGGATAAAAAGCTGTGCAGGTTATATGTGCCTATTAACAAAGACAAGAATTGAGTTAGATGTTTTACAGTTACTAGTTAGATTTTCTAAATACCTTTCCATGCTATGCTGTTATCAATAGAAGTCATTGCTATTGGAAGGTGGCTATAGCAGTTTATTAATTTTCTGAACTGATACACATTAAGTCTGGGAAACACTTATTCTCTAAAAAGTGCTTGGTGCAGCTGATGTTGTTTGCAAACCTGATTGGAAAAATAGTGTAAGCTTTTTTTTTGGAAATGACTAGGGTAGGAGCATGTGAAGGTGTGCCGTAGAACTGGAGCTATAGAACTTGTCCTTCAAAAGGAGAAACTTCTTCTCCAAAGGAGAACCCAATGGACAGCAGGCACTAATTAATTCTTACCTAGATCAGAGCAATGGACAACTCTCACGTAGCACTGGCATCCAAAGGGGCATGTTGGGAATAGATCAAAAGGAATTAGTGGTATAATGGGTTCAGTGGTTGGAAACAGAGAATTGTCATCATCGTCATCTTCTTCCTCTTCTTCCATGTCTTGAAGCATCATGTTCTTTAGTGTAAAATATGAAGGACCAGTGAGAGATTTAGCAGAGCACAGTGCCAAGAAAAGAAGAAGCGTGTACTCTTTCATGTCTTCTTAATCAGGATAGTCAACCTTGAATGGGAAAGTAAACAAACAAATGAAAAACCCTAAATACAAGAATCAGTGCATGTGAAAAAGCAAACAAAAGTATTGTCTTCACAAAAGTGTCTTCACTTACCTGAAAAATGGTCTGTTATGAACATTAGAGTTTAATTAGTATATGAAGGTTAAAGAATATTTAAAATATAAAAGTATGAAAATATTGAAATATAAAAAAAATATATTACAAGAAAATACCAAAATTAAGTGAAATCCATTAGAAATTAGTGTTATGTCGAAGCTCTTTTAGTTGAGTTTAAAAAATAATTTCATCATTTACTTTGGCCTCTGAAGCAAAATGCTGTTTAATCAAGGATTTTAAAAGAATGGACTGTAGTGTTGTAGCAGATGGATTTCTTTTATTAATTCTTAATTAAAATATTGTAATGGAGTATGTTGGCATATGTGCATTGCTTTTATCTAGCTTTTTTTTATCTATTCAGTTTGGAAGACACAAAAATGTTGGATCATTTAGGGCACGTCCAAAGCAGAAAAACCCATGTCAGGTAGCTACAGGTATTTTTTTCTGATGTTCTTGAGAGGAATACACAGTCTACCAAGGGCTTCAAAAGTAGATTTGTCTTTGAAAAATATGGCAAACTCTTTCCTATTCTGACTGTTCATTCAGTTTCATTCAGATTCTCTGAAATATACTTTTACCAAGTTACTTTTAGCCCCCTCTGGGAAAAACAGGACACTAAATTGTCTTGTCCTTAACTACAGTACACTGTGTTACCTGAGTGATGATGATCCATAGTTCAAAGCCTTTGGATATTTTATACATGTTCTGTTTTTCAATTATTTTATTGACCAAATTTTCCTGTAAAACTAGACTGCAAAGTAAACAGAGGCAATAAGAATTGCCACTGAATGTTTTGCAGCTCTCTGAGAGAAGGCTGTAATTATTGAATTCATATAGGTTCTAAAAGCAAGTAACTAAAACGTTATGGCCAGGACATCCAATGCTACAAGGAGATAAAGCATCAGGTATGAGCAATTAGCTTCTCTCCACTTTTGAAAAAACATACCAACACTGAAGCCACTATAGACTAAATTCTGTCTTTGTACTGCAAATCCTAATGATGTGGGTTGGGGTTTGAGGATTCCACTCCCCTTTTCCACTGTTTTTTAACTCTGTGTATAAATGTTGCTGAGAAGGTGGTTGGCAGTATGATCTCATGAACTAGACTGTGTGCCTCAGGGAACTTGGTCTAAATAAGGCAGCCGTGCATTGTCATCTTGAAGTTACAAAAAGTAATTTTATTAGCTATGCATATATGACATTTCGGTTAGAAATTGCTTTCGAGCATGTAAGAAACCCTGTGAGCAAGGTAGGTACCAGAAATGAGGGATCTCATCAGGTCACAGGAATTCTGCCAGATGGTACTGGTGGGGAATGTCTGGTCAAAAAGGCCTCTCTCTTGTTGGAGATACTGGCTGCTGCTCTTTAATTGGTGATTTTAGAGTAGTGTTTATAAAAGAAGTAATTAGTGTCAACCTGAAATCGTTCATTAGCTGTGCTTGCCTGAATGTTTTCAGTCTCTTTCATATGGGGATTCACTAAGATGAGAGTTAGTCAACTGTTAGCAAGTAGAAACTGATGAATTAATTGCTCCTCTAAGATTTCTCTTGGAGTATTTTTAGAGATTATTGTAAAGGGTGAGTAAAGTGCTTTTTTCACAAGCCAACTATCATTAAAATTAAAAAAAAAAAAAGTGTAAATTCAGCTCACAGCTCTACACTTCTCTCTTCTAAAGCCCAATTCAGGAAGCGTTTGGATGTTACTGTAAGCTGTGCAAACCAAGAGAGGCTATTGTAAATTTTATTATGCATATCCTGTTTATAAAACTATCTGTTTAGACTATCACAGATCTCTTTAGGGAAATGCTAAGCGGATGTCAATTCTTGTTTGATCACCTAATGATACACTTGTTGATCTGTTTATAGCTGAAATCTTTATGTAGACCTTTTGTCATTGGTTCTCAATCACAGGAAAAGGAGTGCACTGGTTTGTACAAGCGTGTTGACTTGGCTTATACAGAGTTCGGGGGATTTTATTGTGTTATTTTTTTTCCAACATGATTTTGATGTTTCTTATATAGGGTTCTTAAGTACATCAAAATGCTGTGTATTGCATACATTCTACTAGTGTAATTGTCTACGTTTCAGGGTATATAAAATGATAAAACCTAATAGTATTTAGATTCCATGAAATTTGCCATTTCAAAGAGAAGAAAGTAACCTCTTTACCTGTCTGAAAGCAGAAGCACCATACACGTTGTATCTTTCAGGTATGCAACACATGACTCTGAATTTAATATCTATTGTAGTCTTGCAGTTGTGTGCTCACTTGAGTATGGATTCATTTACTGATTTAGCAGCCTCTTAGAAGAACATTCACATCTATTTTTCCATGTATTCTTCTATGTGTTCAAAGTACTATTCTGTTTCAATGCTCCTAGAAAGAATTCTATAGCTGTACTTGCAATCCTATGCAATGTGTTTTCTTGGAAGTGTCAACAAAAATAAATGGTGTGGAGATCAAGATGTGGAACCTACATTTGTTCGTTTGGAGAGAACCGCAGCCTTGTTTGGCTGTACACCTTTTGATTCTTTGTTCCTATCAATCTTGTATTTCAGCCTCAGCAAAACCATCAAAATTTCCAACACTTTTGTCATATGAAATGTTGAAGAGATGAGGAGTTTGAAGCCTTTCAGATTTCTGAGTTCTTCTTGTTCTTGGACAAGTGCTTTAGTGGCTGGGTTTTCCAAGGTAGGCAGTTAAGCTGGTGTTCCCCTGGCCGTTTAGCTCCGAATTGACTGACCTGTATTCAGTGTTGTACAGTTTGTGTACGTAAGATATCAAGCTTCGGAGTGTACATCTTGTCATGGGACATCTAGTTGCTAAGTCCCTGCTGACTTCCAATTGTGATAGGCACTAGATGCGTAGTTTTATAGTACCTAAACAATAATATTTCACATACATTCCTGGAATGCTTGTCCGGCTATGGTGCCTGGGAAGTTGCCTTGTGAAACCATTGACGTGGTTTCTGTTGCATCTGTTTCCATGCTTGCACCTGTAGCAAATGGATTGCATCTTTCCTTTCAGATGTTCAAAACAGTTCCCATGTTTTCAAACTATGAAAAGGTTGAGGCTGCAACTGGAGCAGTGGCCAATATCACCTTTAAAAAATAGCTGTTGCTCACAAACACCTCTACAAAAGTAAAACACCTCTACAAAAGTGTTGCAATATGCCATTGATGAAATGTATTATTTGTGTAAGTTAAATTTTGGGAGAACAAGTCTCTCTATAGAACAAAGCCTGAGTTATGATACATTTTTTTTAGGAAAGAGAAAAATGCTTTGCTTCATCTTCCCTTTTTGCCATTAGGAGATTCCTACTACTTACTGACTTTGTAGCTAGCAGCAGCAACCAAGTTTGACTCCAGCATTGCATTGGCCAAAGAACTGCATGTGGCTTTATGGAGGTTTTATGTTTTTTTCCTGGCTGAGTATTTGAATTTCCCAGTAAATAGCTGTTGATTGGTCTCTGTAGAAATGCTCTGACTGTAGCTCATCTCAAAGCACTTGTACAAAATTTCTGCATGCTTAAGCTTCAAGAATAAGAGAAGTTAAAAAATGAAAGTCTAAAATTCAAGTTTGTTAGGACCTTTCTTTAAATACTTTAATTATTTTACCATGATAAATTAATTAAATATTTAACCAGTTGTTTCAGAAAACATAGTTCATGAGTACAACAGTACTAATGGCTCGCTGCTGCCACTTCAGGCTGGTTCAGCTCCAAAACAAATATTTTATTCTCAGACCAGCTCTTCCATTCTGGCTGCTCACTGAGCTGATTGAACTCACTAAACCAGCAGAAAACTGATGTGAACAAGAAAAAAAAAAACACACATTCTTTCCAGGTGAACAAGCTAAATCAGTCTGGTATCAGAGCCAGTGCAAAGGAATGGGTGGGAACAGCTTGGCTTAGGGGGAAGGAATGCTAAACAGGAAGACAGAAGGATAAGAGATTGTGACAGTCATTTTTGATGTAGGCAAGCTGCTAGACAGGCTCAGGTGTTTTATTGAATAATAACCTGAAAGGATGACTCTTGTTTAGACAAATGCATTCAGGGAGAGCTCACAAGATTGCATTTTTGTAGCAATCCTCCTTTCCTTCAGTATAAAAAACTTCTGAATAACTGCCACCTTTTCACTGGAACTCAAGGCACCCCAAGTGAGGTAACTGAATCTGGAGAGTGCACTTTACATGTAGAGATGCTGTGAGGCTGACTTTGTTTCTCTGAGTGTGTAACAATCCTAAAAATGCTGTGATTATTGCTTGGGACATATTTATCTTCACCAGCATGATTATCTTTACCAAAACACAGAATGCCAAATAGCATGTGGAAGATACAAACTTTCTGCTGTTAATTTCGGATAATATTTGTTATTTAGAACTGACAAAATGCAGGTGATTTCATAGTATGTGAATGTCATTAAAACTATTTACAGAGTATGTGGGAAATTCCCACATAAGTGGGCAACAGTTCAGTGACATGAAAATTCTAAACATGAATTATGGAAGGAAAAACACTCTTTATGGGGACAGAAGTTATGTTGCTAGTATGGGATGTCTGCATGAAAAAAAAAAAAAAAGTCTGGATTCCTTGGCAGTACTGCAGTATGTTGCATTTGTTGTCTTACCAGTTGCAACACTGAAGGAGTTAATAGGTAAGGATCTAAGACTTAAAAAGTCTAAGAATTATATTTAGAAATTACTTCTGGCGGTGTAGGGAGGCAAATTTCCTGTGGCATTGTTTCTGAAAAGGAAATGTTTAAGCGATACACTGGTGGTCTTTTCAGAGGCAGAGAAAAATCCCCGTGTTCATTAATAACACAAATCATTGCACTGTGCACAGATTTTGTCCAAAGAAAGGCAAGACCATAGCTGTTTTGAAAGCTATATTTAAAAATAGTTCTGGTTCTATTAGTCATTGTCCCATTCCAGAATAAATGTGTTTCTGTTTAACTCTTTGTCTACTCTCCACTGATTTTTTTTAAGTTGCTTAATTAAAACCAGGAGGTAATGTTTTGGTTAGTTAGATTACTGAAAATTTATTGTTTCTTGAGAAATAGTCCAATATTGAAACTATGTCATATAATAGTGAATAGCTTGTTTATAAACTAAGATATGTTTTGGAAATATTTTATTTTCATAGAAAACGTTACTTGACTTGTATTACTGACCATGATCTAAGAGCATTTTTAGGTTATTTCCATTTCAAGAAGCTTATCACTTTCATATGTCATTTTCAATTACTTTGCTGTTACCTACTTTAAAAAGCCCTCCTTGAATACCTAATTACAAAAGTTAACACTATGTTGTAAATATAGCAACTATTATAAATGTAACAAATTTTCATAAATAGTAAGAATTGAGGAAAAATGTTTCTTGGTAGTTGTTAAGGTATGACAAGTATTTCTTTAAGAGTTAATCAGTTCACTGTAGCCCTTTTTAGCTTTGCAGCCTAGATGTAGTAATCAGAATTATTTCAGCTGCAAAGTATTTTTTCAAATGTTTCATTAAAAAGTGGTAGATCTAACTCCAGATTACCTGATGTTACTAATCTGCACATAGTGACTGACAACCTCTTCCTTAATTCTTTATTGCTATTTAAATATAATAGGTATTCAATCTGGACATACCTTGCAAGTTTGATAGTTCTTCCAGAAGCACTGTGATAATCCACCTGAGATCTTTTTGTCCAGTTATTTCATTTTTAAAAAGGGAGAGAAAGGAAGTTAGGCTGAATGCTGTGAAGTGGCAAGTAGGTATAAAGAAAAATTCCACTTCCAAACTTCTTGATCCTCCTGGCACCCTGGGTGACACCCGAGTAAACTGCTGCTTCAGATTAGCCCATCTTAGTACTGAAGAACGATATTAAGACGACTTGTTACCACTCATATGTTTTTCATCACTGCCTGTATGACAGCCAAAACTTCTGGCTTAACTCTAGACGTCTAGTGGAAGACTTTGTAAAACCTGTAGTTTAATAATAGTTGACATCAGGCCACTGGAAGTACAGTGAGGTCCATTTCAGGTCATTCCTTCTATGGAATCACACTTCTTATTTATGATTTCGGTAGTTGTTATTCTTCAAAAAGTATGCCACTAATAAAAGTATAAACTTTAGCCAGTGGCAGGGTAAACCAATAGCCTGTAGTGAGTGATCCGCCTGTAACCAAACCTTTCTAAAGTTACAAAGTTAGTACTTTGTTGTGTAGTGCTGTATAAATACTGTCCTTGCTTTCAGTAGATTATTGTCTGACTAGGGGGTATGGTTCAAGCACATAAAATACAGATCGGGTTTTATTACTCAATACAGCGAACTTCTGTTGTATTTGAGAAATTAAGCATATCTTTGTTTTAAAACAGAGGCGGTATTTGCAATATTCTGTGATAAGGAGTGAAGCCGTGAGCTTAAGACAAACTCTCTGAGAATTTGCAGTGACTTATATTGTTGTATACACCCGGCACAACGCAGAGAAACTGGTTTACTTGGTGTTTACCTTGAGTAGGCTGCCTACTTCTGCCTCCTTCAGAACTGTATGACTGAGTTTACCTAAAGCAGAAGTTTCAGAGTTTGTGGCTTTAAATTTACAGTACGTTATATCTACCCGATTTCGTGCACATCTGACACATCTATTTCTTTAATTAGTTCCTTTCAGGGTTAAAACTCTGATCTTGCTGCAGAAAAAAATAGGTTGGAATTTTAATCTATGCGTAATGTGGTGGTGATTGCAAAATGACAGTTGAAGTCACGTGTTAGTTAATTTGTCTACCATTATTTTCTTAAGGAAGAAAAAGATACTATGCCCAAAATTAAAAATTTGGTGTGTCATATCAAACCAGATAAGGTTTGTGTTACCTCCTGCATTGTTTTTCCATGTGCTCCAGTTCCAGTAGATGAATGATGAGAACCATTCTCCCTATCACAGTTCCCAAAGAATGAAATTACAGTTTCAAGAGCAATCGTATTCCCACATAAAAATCTGAGAGATAATCTTAAACTCTTTTGAAATCTCAAATTGCATATATCTGCACTGCCTTGCCTGTATTTAGAAACCAAAGCTTCCTAAGCAAACACCCCTGTGTTTTGAATAGGTTGGTTTGGATGCATTTACTTGAGCAAATTTGTATTAAATTGCTATCTAAAAAAACCTCCAACATTTTCTTGGCTCTTTAATAGAAGAGAGGAGAGTCTGAGGATTGTGATATGAATGTACTGGTTTCTTCTTTTTCACTTATTTCAATATTAAGGTGTTGAATCAACTGAAATTGTTTGCAGCAATGCTCCATGTTCCTGGTGCTTAGCAACATCCCAGTTTTGGCTAGATATTTTAAAAACTTTTCTCTTTTTGGTTGATTTTCATGATAGAAACACATTCCGATGTCTATAAAGTCAGTCATAGCCATACTTATGAAGCTGACACGAACAGTAGTAGCATCTGGGAGAAATGTCACCATGCGATGTTATAATGGATTATTTATTCATTTTGTACCATTTATCATATCAATATGATAGAAACAATTATTGCTTCCATTGACATACTGTTCTTGTAATAACCCTGTTTAGTACTTCAAAACACAGGTTTCATATTTTCATTATGAATACAATTGCATTCTAAAACAAAATACCCCAAAGTCACCTTTTTAGGTCACTTGACTGCCAAATTCTGACCTTTAGACGTTGGCTGTTAATAGCAGTACTAAAAAATAAAATGGACCAGTGGTTTTCAATCTAATTTATGAGCCAGTTCTTTTAAACATTTGCAGCATATTTCCAATTTACAAAAACTAACTACTCTTGCAGAATTCCTCTCCAGGATCCCTGTTTCCAATATACTTTAATTTTGGACCCGATGGCACTACATGAGCCAGCACAGCAGGAGAATTGTAGAGTTCTGAATGAAAGCTGGAGTGTGCAAATGAATGACTTGATGCTAGGTACTAGGTTCAATTGTCCTCTCACTTTTTCGGGCAAGACTACAGTGTACTTCTGTGGAATGTGTAGTGGCTAGTCAAAGGATGTAGCTGCAGCTTTTGAGGGAACGATGCTTTCTTGGAGTTGTTACAAAGCCATTGATTGGAGGTGATACATCTGGAGGCGCTGTTATTGCTCCTGCTGTTGCATGAGCAGTGAGATTTGTTTTTTAAATAGCCTGACAGAAAAATATGTCTGTCATAGTCATTTAATCCATGGTGTTGGGCTTTTATTTTGAGAGAGACTTTCCAATAGAAACTAATCTAAGGCAAGCAACTGTATGTATATTCTCCTGTATATTGCATGTTTAAATAAATCAAAGTTTATTGGGGTCAATCTTTGGATCTTTTCAGTGATTTTTACTTCCAGCAGTGAAAGAATTGGTAGAATATTAGTTCTATCTTGCCTTGGAATGCTGACTTAGGTTTACAAATAGTGGAGATTAATTTCTGAGTCAAAGGACAGAAATATATCCAAGAAACCGTGGTTCCGAATACTGCCTTTCACCATGGTGAAATATGCAAATGAAAAAATGTTGGATGGTATTTCATATTTAACTTTGTCACAGCATTGAAATAAAATGCTATCTTGATTTTCTTCATCAAAAGTTAACTATGTTTCTGGTACTTGATATGTTTGAGCAGTCAAGCATATGCTGCCATATGTGGGTTATGCTTACATTGCAGTCTTTTTTTAAGCGGATCTTGTATATATTTGTTATTGTAAGGCAAAACAAATACTTTTTCATTGACTAGCGCTGTTTATAAATGTGGTTTACATAAAGTGATGAATCTAACATCGACTGCAAAAATCTGTCTTGGAGACTGCCCATCACATTTTAATAAGATGACATATTCCTTTCATGCTCACAAGCAGCCCATGTGGAGTGCAGTCCCACAGTTTGGGTTTAGCTGTGTTTTGGCTGCAGTTGAACTACACCATTCAGACTAGCTGGGTTCAGAAGAACTGTACTCTTCTGCTTCTGTGGTTCATCCTGACTCTTCAGTATTTATATGTAAATATATTAAATAATAATATTTATTTATTAGTATGTATGAATTTATTCACTTGTTAATTGGCGTGTACTTTTTCACCTATTTTGGCAGCTGATCTAGAAACTGCAACAAAGTGCTCTGTTTCATTTTACAGTCTGGCCTTTATTAGCAACATGTCAATCCTGAGAGTCAAGTCATAGCTTGTGGTGTTCGAGGAGCTATAAAGTCCGGTGTGCACATACATGCTCCCACGTGATTGTTAGACTTATCAGATGCTGCGGACATTCACTGATAACAAGATTTCTTCTTATATTCTTAGTGTTGTATGCATGCAGTAATGTGGCAGTCATGACTGATCAGAGAGGCAAAATAGTAACCTGAAGAGGCAAGTCTTATTTTTCATCTTTGCAGTTAGTTTGCCTTGCCCTAGGAGAGCAAGTTAACTTTGTTCTACCTTAGGCTATAGACTAATACAAATTTCTTGATGTGGGAATGCCAGCTTAAGAAATCCCCAGCTTAAGAAATCCCCAGCTAGCTTCTCCCCACCTTGATGCTGATCGCCTTGATCCTGTACAAAGTTTGTGCACTTAACTGGATCAGCAATCTGCTCAGCCTGAAAAATAACCTGCTTGACGAATGAAGGTCTTGAAATAGTTTTGGTTTCAGTACATGTCAATTGTTAGTCTTGCTTTTGGTGCTACTTACAAGTTTGGATAGTGTTAGATGACATTTTTATGGAATACGGATACTTATCTTTCTTACAGACATTGGAAACACCAGACATGCTTTCATGGAAAATCAAACAGTAGTTAAAATGAAAAATTCTGCAATCAGTGCCAAACTACTGAATCACTCAGATAATAAGGAGAATTTTAGTTTCTGAACACAAACTTGACTGAGCACAACATTTCCTCATAGAATATCAAGTATTTACTGTTAAAATTTTACAGCTTAAAAAAAATAAAACCTGGTCACCTGCAAAGAAAGGATATGCTGATTTTTTCAATTCTTCCTGCTGCTTTGACAGTATGAATAATATAGAAGTGTAAATGATAAAGCTTTCTTATATGCAACCTTTTGATAGATTCCTGTTGTTCAGAACCTAAAAACAGCCTTTAAAGCAATATCTGTCATTAATTTCCATTGAGTTGGTAGTTGTGGTAGTTGTAAGAAAAAAGAAACATGTCCATCTAGTCTTTCGTATTCCAGAAGGGGGGAAAAAAAAGTATTCAGAGTATGTCAGACTGCAAAGGTAATTTAGTTTGGTGTCATGCTTTCTTCTTTTTCATTGCTTATCAGCAAAAGTAACGTGTATTACTGTAGAAATTCAAGGATCCAATTGAAGATGACTTTCACACGGTTTACGATAGAAACAAAAATGGAAGCAGTCAATATGACATCTATAACATAGTAACCGTCAACAGTTTGCACTTTTAGGTCTAATGAAGAGCATGGGTCTGCAAATTGGTTGCATGCACTTTGAGCATATACCGTCCTGTAGCTGGAAAAAGTAACAGTATTTCTAGGAAGATTTCCAAACTCTGTTTGCAAGTTTTGAAACACGCAGTTTGTTATTGTGGAATAGTTGAAGTGAAAGCTTTCAGAAACATTACTAATAGAGAAAAGGCTATTAGCTCACTAAAGGAGTGCATGCCCTACCATATTACTTAATCTAGCCTGTGTTCTCAGATGTGTGTTTTGCTCCTGGGAATTCTGTAGGAGTGTCTCATTTGTGTGCCATTGGCACAGTAGCAGGAGCTGTCCTTCAAGGTTGGGTCTAACACTAAAGATGCTGGGACACCTCTGAAAGAGTGTGCTTCATTTCTAGTTAACCACAGCTCTTACAGTTTTAAGACTATTTTATCATATAATTATGGAATCATGAAATCATGGGTGTTAGGTAATATGTAGGTTTGTTTTTTTCCAAGTTGGCATTTAAAAAAATGAATTAAAGTTACTTTAACTACTCATATATTGCTGATACTTAGCATTCGTTCTTTTCCTGTTTCACCTGTAGGGGAAAACCACAAGTAAAGGTAAGAAGAAAAGGTACAAATACAGAAACTAAATGTGTAAATGAGGAAAACCTTGCAATATATGATGTACTCTAACAGATCTAATAACTAGATCTATATTTTCTAGGAAAACAAGATAAGTGATAACAAAATAACTAGATCTAATATTTTCTATGAAAATATTATTAGGTTTTGCAGCTTTTCATACTAGTTGCACTTCTGTATTTAAAAAAAAATAAAGCTTGCATGTATTAAGTAACAGACACATTCTTGCCATTATTCCCTGTGTGGGTATGTGATACTCAGAAAGGTGAGTCTTCTCTAGCCTTTCCTAAAAGTGGCTACTTTGATTTAAAAAAAAAACATCAAAGGCCTTGAAAAAGGCTGTGGCTGTTAGATCCTGTGTGGGCTCAGTCTTGCTTGCCACTGCATGTGGAGAGCTGTGGTATGGTAGGTGTTACAGCAGAGTTGTCAAAACAATCAAAGAAAACTTAAGAGAAAAAAACTTGTCTATTAAGCTAAACTACCTTGTAGAAACTAGCAGAGAAGTTGGAGTTGTTGGACAGATATCTTGATGCTCTATTTTTAAAGCTATTTGGTTGAAAATAAAGGAATGCATTAGTTAAGATGTTTGGTTGCCTGGATGGTTTTACACTGCTTTTTATCGTAGGTAGAAATTCAGCAATGACAGAAGTTACTTTTACCACTCAGTGGAAATGCTTATGTAAATTGAAAGAAAAACATGTATCATAATTCCATATTAACTTGTGGTATGGAAAATGAGATCTTTTCTTTGTAGAACAATTTGTAAAGCAGAGGCTATGATTTTTTTTCTTGAACACTTGTATTACACAAAATGGTAATTTCCATTTGGTTTGCTGTCGGCAGTGCTAAATAGCTTTGACTTTGGAAAGTACATTCCTTAGCAATGTATAACATGGGTTTGTTTGTTGGTTTTTAAACAAGCAAACTACATCTTTGGTAATTTGTCTGCATATGATTCAGGCTGCAACTATACTATTGTTTCTTTGTTTTTATTACAATTTCTAAAGAAGATGTTTTACAACTAAGGTAAAAGATGTATGTATCCTCACTTAAACCATGGGCTGTTCTTTCTAAACATAGCTAAAACATAGTTAATCGATGTTTCTTTCACTTGTGGCATTACAAAATAGCCTTCAAAATAAGGGCACAAGGTATGTAACACAGGTCTATTTGAATCCCTGCATCATCAAGAAAGAAAGAATATTTTTTGTGTGTTTTCCAATGCAAAAAAAAAAAAAAAAGAGGTAACAAATGAAATAAGTGGGTGACAGTCTCAAAATTAAAGGTAATACTGAATGAAAAATGTACAGTACAGCTGTGGAAATATGCAAGAAAGTGTAGTCGATTTTAATGATTTATGTAGACTATAATTGGTCTAATTGAAAAAGTCTTGCTTCCTGATCTTCTGTTATAAGAGCCAAACTTTCCTGATAAAAGTGGAAGAAGAGTTCTCCCTGGCAGCAAAATTGAGTTTTACTGAAGTTCAGAACCATCTTCCATTAGAAGAAAGCAAGCCATATATATATGTATTTTTTTCTTTAACAAAGAATATTCATTTAAAAAAGGTTCTGAACCATGAAATATTCAGAAGGGCCGTCTCCTCTAACTATGAAGATTTTCAAGGAACAAAAAGCATGAGACTGGAGGATAAGATGTAATAGAACAGGCCACTTTCAGGAGTTTGGAGAAATTGCTGTGAAAAAAAAATAAAATGAAGTCAATTTTAATCCTTTTTCCTAATTTTAATCATTTAAACATATAATTGCTTAATTCACTTAGAAGATTCTTGTTGTGTTTGATAGTGTTGCTGAATATCTAATATTTCCACAGCTGTGTTCAGTATTATTCCTTTGAGAAAAATATCTGCCTTGTGGAAAAAATAGGTCAGCTTTTATATATTTTCCCTAGGAATGGCTATCATATGAAAAGTTCCCACAGAGAAACATGGATTTATTTTACTATTACTGCATGCAAAGTCTATTTTTTTTCCGTGTAAATACTCATAATGCTAAACACTTGAAATGAAAATTATTTTTTTTCTGAATTAACAGAACTGTTTCAGAGTACTTAGTAGAAGATGGTACATTAGCTGGTCTTGATAACTCTGTTTATCAACAAATAACCTAAATCAGAAGGTACAAATAACAAAAATTGTTATAGTTAGTAACTATGTGGATGGATATCTGTTTCCTGTACAAAGAATTAAACAAAAATGAAATCAAAATTCTACCAAACCACAGTAATCATTTACTCAGTGGCACTAAGAAATTCTTTACATAACAGCCTATTAGAGAAGACATTGTGTAGTAAATGGTTTCGAAGATGAGCATTTTAAATGAAGCAAGCATTAATGCTTTTGTTTACTTTAATTCATAAATCCTTGAAAAAGAACAATGTAATGAATGGAATCGGGATGGCTCAAGAAGACTGGAAGAATTTGCTTTGGGGAATTTGCTCAGCTCTTCAGTGTTTGTTCACATGTAGAGAGTATAGAGAAAGTGTAGCCATTATAGGTGGCAGACTCATTGGACTGGATCTGAAGCACATGGCAAGGATGTTATTGCCTTTTAGTATTCACGGGAAACAAGAATAGCTGAACCTGTTTAAGTCCCAAACACCAGGCAGATTTTTGAGCCCAGTACAGTAGTCATTGAACCTGAAGAAAAACAAGCAATGTTCAGGCATTTCCACCCAAAGCCTTGCTCCTTAATATATCCAGCACAGTTTTATGTATTTTTACCCTTCCGTAGAAAAGAAAATTAAATTTATAAGAGGAAGCTGCAATCTGGGGAGGAGAGAATATCTTTCATTTTTCTTGAGATTAACATGGTGCTCTGCTTGGTTGTGCTGCACAACAACATTTCCCCAGACTGAAAAAATTACAGTTTCTGAATATACAGCTTTGAAATTAATGCCCTAAGTAAACCTCATTACCCATAAAACTAGAACTCCCAGCTAGTAGTGTGTAAATAAGTAAAAATGACTTTTTCTAGTCACAAGGACAGAGCTTAAGGGCTATAGCCTTCTGTAGTGACTCGTATGGATATCAAAGACAGACCTGTATGGGATATAGGTCCAATTTCACTTCTAGGTTTAGCATGTGACTGGTGTAAAGTGATTCAAATAAGTTGTGTGGACTTGAATATAACCAACACACAGCTCCTGGACAGTGATGGGAAGTGAAGTTGTCACCAGCTCTGTAACCCACTTCCCTGTTCAGATGAGATTCCCCTTCATTTATATCATGTAGTATCCTGGGAAAGTTAATTCACTGCTGGGAGTTTTTAATATAGTCCTGCATTTTAATATAGTCCTGTATTACTGCAAGAAACTTCACTGCAGTGTCCAGATTGCGTATTGGGAAATCTTATAATCTGTGTTCACAGCAACAATTAGACAGGGCTATGTATAAAGTACATAAGAGCGTAAGAACAGCTGTACTGGATTAGATCAGAGCTCATCTAGTCCAGTCTCTTGTCTTTGACAGTAACCAAATATAGTTCCGTGGAGAAAGGGTTCTGGACTTTATTATGTTCCTTTGCTTTTAGTTTCCCTGAAGCAAAGTAAAGCTGCGATTTTTAAGACAGCTGTTTTGTTTAGTTTTGAGATTCACCCTGAGATAATTTGCCTTATTTTTATGCCGTTCCCTTAAGACTGATTATTTTTTGTGTGAAAAATTTGACACCATAATGCTAGCAAGTCTGTTGGCTTAGTTTTGCTTTACTAGCTGGAGTATTTCAGTATCATAAAGCGGATCATAATTTACCCTGAATTGTTTTACGGGATGATCCAAAGTGTTTTATGCAGTACTTGACTATGTAAGTTCTTTCAGATATGCACAATGCTATATAATGTTTTCCCAAAGGTAATTTAGTCAAGTGGTATCTGTTACGACTTGTTCATCCTGCAACGTCGGTAATGAAAGAAGTTTTTGAAATGTTATCTTTGATATTCTCTATTCATCTCTTTAACTGAAAAAAATAATAATAATAATCACTAGGTATTTCTGGGTTTATCCCAATAGGGGGCAGGGTGTTAGTTAGCAAGGAACATGACATATGTAACGATACTCATGGTTTGTACATCGGCATCATCAGAAGAATGTATTTCCGTTGAATGACACTAGCAGTTAGAGCAAAGTCACTGAAATTACTCTTGATAACATTTAGGTGTAGCTGCTTAATACCTGAATCAGTACAAACTTTTAAGTATTGTGCTAATTTATTAGGAATATATATTTTAAAAAGCACGCTGATGAGATGATCACATCTTTGTGTGAAAGGGAGATCTGTTTAATACATCTTAGGAGTTCTGTAATTGACGTCTTCCCTACTTTTAGATGGAAAATGTGTTCCAACATTTTTCCACAATATTTTGGGCCTCGCAACTGTACAGAAGTTGTTGACATCATTAAACCAGAGCTCTTATTTCACGTCTGCTGTTTTTCCCCCCATTTAAAATGTTTTTCAGTATGCCAAAAGAAATAAAATTAAAGCCTTTTCCCTTGAAATAGAGAATTTGGGATTCAATGGTAACTAGCTATAATAGACGGGTAATGTTACTAAATAAGGGATACCAGCAGGACACTCGCTTTTGTTCATTAGAAAACAGAAATGTTTGCCTTTTGAATGAGTCAAGCATATTATTATGATCTAGTCTTTTTGGATTGCCATTTATACTTGTATCTCTTTTCAAGAAGACAGTAAGACTGTTGTGCAGGGTTTCCTCCAAATGAGGTTAGGGTACACAGTTAACTGCTGTTTCTGATCCACTGAATCTTTAAGTGTCTCCTGCATGGATAAAAAGCTTTAGAAGTAGGTGTTTCATTTAAACACATGCATTCTTTCCAAAAGAACTTCACCTCTATGGTTAAGACATTCCACAAGATGGTCGTAGTGTTATTCTGACCCCCCTCTAAGCACTGATTTGGCCTGAATTTTGGTCTTCCAAAACCTTGATAAATATTTTTAGCAATGAATAGTTGTATAAAAGTTATAAAGTATGTTGATACTGCGTGCTCATTTTGCTTTTCTACACTTAAACAGAAAGAGTGACTCTTTGCATGTTGTTTCAAGCTATAAATCAAAGGAGGCAATTCCCTACAGCGACACTGTTAAGTGCCACCACCTCCAAACAAGGAGAGGTTTTCATGGGTTACTTTAAGGAGATTCCAGCTTCCAGAGCACCAGATATTGTCTAGCTCTGTAAATTTACAATCTACAGACTTGCTTGTTGAAAATTGCTTTGTATCAATGTCATCACGATAATTGTGTAAAATTATTTTTGTAGCATCTTCTCATATTTCTAATATTTTACTGGCTGTAATCTTGTATTCTCTGAAAAGTATGTGTGTTAGAATATAAGCATAGTCTTTCTAATTAGAAAATATTTTTCATGAGAGTTTCAATTAGTTAACATTTGTATTACTGTAAAACAGAAATGACCAACTGTTTATTTTGTTGCCATGATATCGTTTTTTTTTTTTAAAAGTTGCCCCTTGAGAAATGTTAAAAGTTTATTTCTTTTTGTAAAATAGCAACCAAGTTGTTGGTAGAGAGATGATGAAATCATGTTTTTCAGCTCTGATTTTTTTTTTTCTTATTGAACACCGAGGTATTTTTGCAGTATGTGCAAGCATGATGCGTGTTTCAGAATCAAAATTCAGAAATGGTGTCAGCAACTCTCTATAGTGTTATGTAAAACAATTAATTGGGTGAAATTCACTTCGTTGTCTTGGGCCATTAGGAAGCTACTAGTCATGCCTGAAACTTCTTTCTGGGGCAACGCTGCGTGATTTCTAGCTTTGACAGCAGTGGATCTCTATTCTTTATTAAACTGAAACAGAAAACGGAGAACAGTATGTGCTGTGGGCTCTGCGTTTTGGGGAATGCAAAGGTTCTAACAGCCTCAACACATGGAAGAAATAATAGCAATTTCACTTAGATACAACTGAAATTACTATTATTTTCTGTTTGTTTGTTTGTTTATTATTTCCTGATTTTTTTCAAAAGAAAGTGCTAATACCTTATCTTAGAGGAAACATTGACTCTAGTTATTGCTTCAAACTCAGAAAGCTATCCAAGCTTTCATAGTAACAACCTTATTTTGTTGGACACCTTTGCAGTTTTTATCTTAGCAGATGTGTATGTCCCTGTGCACAAAACAACAGCTCAGGCAGATTCTCAAAGTTCTCTTATGATTTAACTAGTGGAAAGATCCTACTCAATGTCAATGCCAACTCATTTTCTATTAATAAGGTGGTAACCACAGGTTTTATTCTGTTACGGTGAAGCATTAACATCATATCTGAGCTTATAATGAGACTTGCAGCCCTTGTCCAAGTTCTTATATATGATGCACGTGTGAACAATGCAAATAATGACTTAGAAATATAAAATTGTATAAAGCCCCAGATTTCCTCTTGTGCCTTAAAGCATTGTGGTTTTGGAGTTACTAATGCTGATGAATCCTAACCTTTGCAGTTCTTGGTCTCTTACTGCCTTTATATATTACCTGCTCATAGTTTCAACATACACATTACACCCATGTATTCAGATAGGTGTACCTTACATTTGTCTATGGCTGGGTTACTAACAGGATTTTAGTCTGATTTTTGCCCTACTCCAAGCAGTTTGCTTTCTGAAATGGTTTTAAAAAAGGGTTAAATGGTTAATGAGACATCTCTTTGCAGTCTTAGCAATCTGCAGCTTGTTCTCTCTTGAGTCTCTCCAGGAATACGAACTGCAGCTACATCTCCATCTGGAGAACAGGAGAAATGAGAGCACTTCTGTGCATCCACAAAACCTGATTTTGTTTCAAAATTGTTACTTGCTAAAAGATCAGCTTAACAGTTTTCTTCCTCAGCCACATTCTCAGCAGGGATCTGCATGTCTGCACACACTGAACTCCTGTGGGCAGTCATTATGCCACCTGCCTAGGAGTAATGGGAAGTCTCTCCAAGCATCTCAGCTGAGCTTCTTGTTGATCAGGTGGTGTCAACTTCTGTAAGACTTAGCAGATTTTTGAGGGATTGGTACCGCTGGGGCTCAAGCAAATTATTTCAATTCCAGAAGAATATTACAAGAAGGTTATTACAGAGTGTGTTTCTTAATATTTCTAGAAGAGCCTTTCTGAGACGAATAATACCTTAACAGAACTATATTCTATTCTTAAATGCCTATTGAAGTATATTAAATTGCAATGCAAGCCTGCAAAAAATATTTACTCTAACATATTTTAGAGAATAAACAGTAGCTGTAGGGGTTTTTATTACTATTATTTTCTTGTTTGTTGAGCTGTCTTTGCATATTTTTACCCTTCTGGTGGCCAAAAGATTCTGACTTTATTCCCATGTTTTTCTTGACCAAGAATGGTCAGGTCACTTCTCTGTCTTACTGTCACAAGCTGCAAACTGGTTATAATCCTGTTTGCTTTGTTTATAAAATCCTTTGAGATTCACTCTTAAAAAGTAGAGGGATTTATTTATTTTATAATAAAGCCCATTTCACTTCCAATTTAGCAGCTGATTTTGAAGAGTGAGTGGACTTAAACTGCTTACATTTGGCATATGGAAACGTTATCAAGTTTAATTGTCCATGTATTTCTGAAGTGAGCAACCACCCCTTTGTTACATAACATCCATCCCTTGACTTCTTTCTCCTTCTTGGTCTTTTGCCTGTGCTACTGTTCTGTTCTGTCTCCAGAATGTTTTTCCTTCAGTGTCTCTGTTTCACTGCTGTGGCATTACATTTGTACCATAACTTTCCTTTGTCATGTTATGTTATCAAGTGCTTCTTGTACGAACAACTCATCATAGCCTAACTTCAAATAAGCTTGGTACTCATCGTATTAACTGACCGGAGGAAAGATCTTAGACAAATGACTTGCTTAAAATTCACTTTTATGATATCTTAAAAGTGAAAAAGCACATACTGGAGAAAGAAATCATTACCACGTGACTTGTGACCAACAAAATATCCAAAGCAATCTTTTTACAAAAGTCCGCATATCTTAGGATTTTTTCTTACAAGAGATACATTATATAAGAGAGAACTTAGAACAAGGTAATTTTGCTTTCATCATGATTGTATAGCTTCAGAGAAAACAGAATCCAGGTGTTTGTATATATTGTCTATAGTATGTTAAAATGGGGAGAGGAACCTTCACTGTTAAATGGTCGTGAGTGCTGTATTTATGCTGATTATATAGCACATTTGCTGGCAGTAGATTGGGATGTTTGGGAAATGCATCATGAAACCCTCAATTCCAGAGTGAAGGGAAGAAAATTACAATTCAGTAGTTGATATGTATCCCTAGAAGGTTTTTATGGTGTGCAGTTGCTTACAGCTTTTATATGCCTTTTCAAATGGCAGTCCCTATATTAAGCCATTTCATCCTTTGTTCAGGATCACCCATTCAGAAGATTAGGCAGCATACCTATAGTACTGGAGAAAACAGAGTAATTTGTTTTTAATTCCTCGCAGAATAGCCCAAGAGCAAGTGGAAAGTAATTGTGTGAAAAATAACGACTTGTCAGTTATCTCTAATCATTTCCTATCACAAGCCTACTCTTTAAAGAAAGTACTGTAGAATTTAATAAATATGAAAGATGTTTGAAAGTTTCAAGGAAATCTAATTAGTCATATAAATAGGCAACATGATCCTGTTCCTGTACAGTATAAAAATCTGATTAAACTAAGGATTGTACAAGTGAATGGGACCTACCATCCTTGCTTAAAAATAAAAATAATTTATAGGCTGTTTAAAAAATCCAGGCAGAAACTAATTCCTCTAACTCATCAAATTCCGCATTTGAATACTGGGGTCATCTCTCTAAAACAAAGGTTTAGTATTTTTTCCTTGAAATGTCAGGTGGAAGAGAAAAAAATCCGTGTAGGAAATTTCTCCAGTACCAGGTATGTTTTAAGAAATTCAGTCCTTGCACTACTTGAATGTTCATAGTTTAAGGATTTTCATTTGTATCATTTTTAAAGCTAATGCTATCATGTAAAATGGCTTAAATTTCATTAGTTTAGATTGGAACAAGTTGAGTGTTTAGCTATATTATTCTCTTCTGAAAGTGCTCTCAGGCATATGGTGCAGACCCAGGGGTGGACTCTCTGATCCTTGTGGGTCCCTTCCCACTCAGTATATTCTATGATTCTTCTGAAATCTGATGTTGTGGGGGTGTGTCTGAGCTCACAATATCACCTATTGAAGTAGAAGCTGTGTCAGTAGAAATGGAAATAGAAATTTATGACAGTCTTGAGCTTCTATTTTTACATTTAACCTTTTGTATAATGAAACAATATTAAGAAATGCACCAATACCTTACTACGGTAAATAATGTCTTCTATCTTATTTATAGTAGTAAAAAGGGTTTAGATCAGAAATAGACAGACCTTTTGGTAGCAGAGAATAAATAAACCTGTTTGTCTAGAGAGAGGTTTTGCAATGCAAAAGTTAGGTATTTATTTACTCTTCTGTGGTTTGAGAACAACACTGCAATAGGATCTTATGCAAGAAAATGCATGCGGTGATAGCTGTCTTGTGTTGATGTAGTTGTTCTCAAGATGAACGTGTTCTAGACGTGAATCTTCATTCTCGTCCTCTTCACTGTTGTCATTGACATCGTCGGGATGACTCCTGCAGATGCGTTCAGGAGGGACCGTCCTGTGATATTGTGGGAGGGATTACATTTTAATTAGTATGGATAGCTCATAACTTCATAATTTATTTCAGATATATGATTTATTAAGATTTGAAAATGTTGCTCAGTAAATTAAATTTTCTAATATATTTATTTAAGAGCTTTGGACATCATTCTTTCTTAATTCTCTCCCTGCATTTTCTCATTTATACCTTACAATTCCTTTTCCTGAGAAAAGTATTGCCAAGTTGTATGAAAGTATGAAACTTACTGTATAACATACATAAGATCCTTCATCTATTTTCTCTGTTTTGGAAACAGTGGAAATGAAACAGAAAAAATGTCTGACTTCGCAGCTGGAGCTAACTGAAAAGTACTGAAGAGACACTTTCAGTGGTCATAAACAGCTGAAAATTCTTTTCAGTTTTTTTATAACCTGTTTGGTCTCTGACCCAAGAGCAGAAAAAGCTGGTGCCTTATCCAACCGGAGCTGCCCTAGTGGGTGTGTGGCCCCAGCAGTATTACAGAGAGATTTCCTGGAGAGAATTGGTGCTCAACATCTTTGTGAGCATTTTCCAGAGCTAGGAGGGAAGGTGAAACCACACTATTCTCCTGTAATGTGCAGAAGTAATGCTGCAGTGGAAGACCTGGGATTTAGCTCCTGCTCCAAATTTAAAAAAAATAAGTATTTCCTAAAAGTCCTTAAAAGAAAACATGTCTTATAACTTTTATTTTAATGCCATTAATGTAACAAAAACTTCCTATTACCTTATTTTATTATTGTTCAGTCTCAGAAAACGTAATTTTCTCATTTCTTCAATTCCAAAAGGTACAGACTTCAATTCATTGTGATCCAAAAACAACTCTCTCAGAGAGTGATATGCTCCAAAAAATGATACCGGATCTACTCCATCATCAGTGAGTTTGTTGAAGGACAGGTAGAGATACTCCAGCCCTGGCTTCATATGACCAAAGACATATCCTGGAATCCTTTCAATCTGATTTCCTATAAGTACCAGGTGTAGTAAGGATTTTGGCAGATAGGAAGGAACATGATACAACTTATTATAGGAGAGATCGATTGATTCCAAGTTCCTGCATCAAAAGAGAAAGAAAATGGGATGGAAACATTATAGCATACTGTATTGTTAATGCTACAGTCTCACAAAGCAATGCTTTTAACATGGTAACATGGAAATTCACAAAAAATCTCTTCTCAAAGAGAAATTTGTTTCTGTTAATGGAACAGAATGCATTTGATGGAACAGTGCATAATTACTCTGGGAACAGAACGAATTGAAGTTGTTAATTATCAGTCAAGCATAATGATTTCTGTTGACCGGAAGAAATCTACAGTAATGAGTATAGATAGGGTTGAACAGAGGAAACTTGGGCTTAGTTTATGATTGATAAGCATTGCAGAACTGTAATAATGAGTGACCCTAGAATGTACATATTAAGCTTGGCAAGTTGCCATTCATCCCATTGACAAGGATTTTTAAATGTTATTCTAAAGCCCATCTGAAACAGAATTGTTTTGTGAATGGCTGCTTTAGAAGCATTCCAGATTGCTTCCCTCACAGAGCTGAAAGCAGCTGTTAGTGTGTTCTTTTCAGATTAAGCAGTTTACAAATCCAGAAATCAACTGCTAGGACTGCAGCTGATAAGTTATGGCAAGATACCCTGTGTAGCTCAACACATCATTTCCACAGAAAGTACTTGAGTATTCCATGTGCGTTAAGTAGGGAGATTTTAAGTAGCATTAACTTTTGTGAGACAGAAGAGTGATTCGGATGGTAGTCTTATTTTAGTCAGAATAGTCCCATTGTCTCTGCAACATGGCCCACTTCTTAAATTCTGTAGATTTGGATGGCTGATGACACATGGATGCTCAGCTAATATCCTTATGCCTCCCAAAACCCATCTTGGTATATATTGTGATGTGTGATAAGTACTCAACTGGTATCATTGGAGCTATTTTTAAAGCTTCAGAATGGTCACTAGCAAATGAGAGCAGACAATGCATGTTTGCCAGGTCTGCTCTAGTTGAATATTTTAGTTTAGGTGTGTGTTTGCCAGAAGAAACAAAAGCAGTGCAGTCTTTTGCTTCTTTCATTCTTATTGCCAGCTCTGCTTAAATTCTACTCTCACATTGTATTCTACTCTCATGCAACGGGGCTGCACAGTCCTCTCTTATTTACTTACTTACTTATTTTTTTACTTCTGTATTTTTTAATCTAATGGGAAATAAGACTAGCACAATATTCAGTTATCTTAAAATTACCTTAAAGATAATATATTAATACAAAATTATCATATAATTATATGGAGTACTAATTATAATATTTATTTGATTGGATGGTCAGAAAAAATATCTACACTTCTATGTTAATATGGTACAGGTTTGAGGTATAAGATCACTTTTGTTTTAAAGCTGACTGGATATTTCCTAGATTATACAATTTAAGCAAAGGAAATTAAGAAAAAATAGTTAAGGGAAGCTATCAAATCAAAAGATAAACAGAATTTCAAGTTAAAAGTAATAAAGTCTAAATATTTATTTAATTATCTGACTTATGGGTAACAGAGAAAAATAAAATTAGTTTAAATGATTCTTACTTACTCTTGGTTTATCCAAGCCAAAGGTGCTATTCTGTGTTCTTCTAATTTATTATGCTTTAGCACAATGACATTTATGTTTCTTGTATGGTTAAAGCAAATTTCTGACACTTCTTCAATGTGATTATTTTCGAGGTATAACTCCTATAAGAGCATTTGGAAAGAAAATTTGTGTAAGCAAAATACAATGTCAATGTTTTACAAACTTAATGCTGTGAGTCTGCAATGTATCAAAACTGTGGTTTACAAAGCCAAAGATTAACTTCCTGATAATGGCTTGTAACGTTGGATAAACATGATATGGAACCAAAAATAAAAAGGAGCAATGACTAAGGTTTATGAAGGATCTGAAATAGCATTTAAGGGCTGCAGAGGAGGGCTTTGGGAAAGGAGAAAACTGACTTCTGAGTCTGTATACTTACTAAGTGTTGGTTTAAAATTAGGTGTTGCCAAAGCATATGAGCAAGTAGGAAAACTTGTCAGGTGTTTGCTCTAGGGACCAAGTCAGTGAAAAAAAGAAACCTGTAACGTGTGAGTGAATGGGAAGTGGAGAACATTAGGCCAAAGAAAAGTTGCAGGCAGTAGCTGCAGCAGAAGCTATTGCTATAGAAAATATATTGCTGGTTTAGCTAGAGCTAGCTTTCTGTTTTTTCCCTTCACATTTCAGATTATGGACAATCCCATGAATAAAAAGAAACAAATAGAAGGACACTGAAATGAGGAAGAGGAAGGGAAAGACAGAATTGAGAGAGATCATTAAAATAATAGGTAGCAAGAATGATCTTTGAAGAGAAGACTGAGGTATGTGACAAATGAAGCTAGACAGAGAATGAAGAGGAGGAAAATATCTTTCGCACTTGTCCTTAAATAAAACAAATAGATAAATCAAAACAAACAAAAACTAAAGCAAATGAAAGTTCAAATTCTAGGCAGAGGAAGGAGGTAGGAGAGTACCAAAAGAAGAAATTATTTGATTAAAAATCAAGAGAGGATGAAATTGCTCAGGGAAAAAACCTGTTCAGCCCCTCAACCCCAAATGAGGAAGAATTCAGCAAAGATTTGGAAAACCAGGATAAATGAGGCTTAGACCTGCCAAAAAAGGAAAAGTATGGTTAGCTATAGGCATGAAAAGAGCTTTTTTGTTTTTCTCTCTCTTCCAGACCTAGACAATATTGATTCCTTCAG
This sequence comes from Oxyura jamaicensis, assembly GCF_011077185.1. NCBI lineage: Eukaryota > Metazoa > Chordata > Aves > Anseriformes > Anatidae > Oxyura > Oxyura jamaicensis. The sequence continues at coordinate 5,985,029 of NC_048904.1, forward strand.
TCTTTCATTATGAAACTGATTTTCTATTTCTCTCATGATTATTGTTCCTATCTTGTGAGCAATGTTTTTGCACTAAGACATTATCAGTTATCAGACATTACATGAATGCTGTGTGTCTGAACAAACAGGACTGATAGTTTTGTTAAATTTTCTTGCAGGCTATACTGTTTTGTGAGAGTATACCAGAGAAATTCAGACTTGAGAGACACCTTTGGGATGAAGTTGGTGTTAAGTAAATTTCTGTAAAGAAAGATTTAGAAATAAGAATTAGTATATTTAGAAACAAATATATAAAATTAAAATTAATCTTCATCTGATGATAGTAAAGCAGTAAAAAGGATGATAAGAATGGCTGGAAAGTAAAGCTTGCTTTTTTTTTGGTTTGGTTTGGTTTTTACCTCAAGAGTAGTGGGAAGACCTTGTGGGATAATTCTAAATTTATTTCTTCCCAGTCGCAAATAAGAGAGACTTTTCAAAGGATAGAAGGCCAAAGGACTGACATTTGCTTCACTAAGTTTATTGCCCTCTAATTCCAAGGTGACCAGGTTCTTTAAATCTGGAGGGAAAAAAAAATAATAATAATAATAATAATAATAAAGTAGGAATTCCTGTTAGTGAATTCCTAGTTAGCCATCTCATATCTAAATTTGTGTTAAAGCATCTTAAACATTAATATGATCAGTACCCAATAATGAAAAAATGTAGCCTTTTCCTAAAAGGGTTTGAATTCATTATCTCATAGTCATAGAATTGGTTTTGATTAGTTTGTAGAATTTTAGAGATTTAATAGAGGCTTCTTATTTATAGTTTTCTCTCCCACTCAGAATGGAAAAGACAGCTGCAAGAACTGGGGCTAGTTCTTACAGGTCCTTTAGGCCTTACTGGCTCTAGGCAGGCGATGTTTCTGTGCTGGCGCTGACCTTTGTGCAGTTGCCCAATGATCCCCATGGGTCTCCCGTCACTTACGTGACAGAGGATGTTACCCTTTCTTAGTCATTCCTTCCCTTCCCTGTCTGACTCCTTTCAACCACTTACTGTACCGAATGTTGAGAACCCTTCACAGATTATACTGTTCCACCTCCCTCCCAAAGGAAACGATCATGAAGATCTCAGCCATCCAAATGTAGGTCTCAGAAGAAAGCAGTGTTGATCAGTATATGTGAGCAAGAAATACTATTTCATAATGAAAAGTTCCTCTTTCACACACAAACCACGTAACTGTGGGGGTTTTTTGATTGCTTGCTTGTTTTTACAGAAGCTTTATATTGTTCCTCCTAACAGTACAATCCAATCATTACAAAAACTAAAAGTTTCTTGTAACCCCTTTGGCCTACATTTCCTTTGTCTCAGCTCAAGCATTTTTATTGCTCCATAGAGAGCTGTATCACTAAACTGATCCTGTTTCCATGGGGACCCTTTTGGCAGCAGAGGAAAGGGAGCAAAAAGTAGTCAAATTATGACATGGATCATATATCAGCCTACATTTAGTTTGACTTTAAATGATCCTGGGTTGCTCTGATGGTGTTATTTGTCACAGAGCCATCAGTTTATAGGTCAGGAGAGTACATATCTTCAGCATACTTCATCTTTTACTTAGAAACTTTAAATATAACTTCATTGGGAAAGTAACAGTTGTATAAGAAGGAAAAATGCAATTTTTAAAAACTCTGTCATGCAAATATTTCAGCTTTTGCTGCCTTTTGAAAACATGACACTTGAAGCTAGTAATTATTTTTCTGGTTATATCCAATCAGATGCATTTGGTTGAACAGTCTGCTTTTCAGATGTATTGTAATCTTTTCATATGATCAATATTATTTTTCTGAATACCTTGTAAGGCATCTTCGTCAATGGCATGGAGCTGGTTGTCATTTATTTTTATTTCTTCCAAAGTTGATGGCAGTCTAGAGGGAATATGTACCAGCATATTTCCGTCCAAATACAAGCGTTTGAGCTTTTTCAGGATCTTAATTATAAGGATGAAGAAGAGAATGCAGATTATCAAGGTCTAAAACACATGGTTAAACATATAGCATGATCACAGTTACCATTTCATTAACTACAAGGATTTTGAAGACTTTTCAGTAGCAGTGCACTACTAGCCAGTGTTTCTTACTTATGATTATTTAACACTTAATGCATGGTTGATGTCATTCAAAAATCTCTGGCTGTTCTTGATTGAAAGAGTAATTTCTTGAAATAACCACGTTTAATTGTATTGTAATTATACTGTGGTTATATGTATTAGGTGTAAACTGTTTTAGATCCAGAGACTTAAAACTGGAAAAACTTTCCTTCAGGTAATAGTCAGTCATTGGATAATGGAAAAGTTAGACTTTCTTACTTTGAACGCATGTGGACCTATGCCAGAAGAGGTAATATTATTTTTACTCAGATCAATCCATTCCAAATTAGGTATCCCATTGAATGCTTCATCTGAGATAGTAGTAATAATGTTTCCTAGGACAGAATTCAAAAAAGCGGTTTATGAGTTACAGTATGTATTGAGTTGTGTAGTACTGTACATGTAAAAATATATAACAGAAATTGTTGTATTATATACAATATTTATAGATATGTTCATATTACTATTTAACCTCTAGTATAAAAAAACACATTTTTAATTTATTGTCTTAGAGACTCAGCTGTAAAATAATTAATACATTTCGACGATAAGAACTTGTTAGGTATTAATGCTACTGCTGAGTGGATTTGAGAATGGTTAATGTTAATTCAAGAGAAATATAATAAGTAGACCCACTAATTACCTGTAAGGTCTAGACTTGTGAGATCTGGATCTGTGATGGGTGGTATTTGTGTAAGTTTGGCATTAATACAGCTTACTGTGGATTCCGAGGTGGAACATCCAGATGGCAAAGGAGGAGCCTCTATAGGTGGAATAGGAATGGGGAAACGAGATGGCATTCCGAAAGTACCATCATCTTCATCACTTTCATACTGTTCTTCCTCTGCATCTCTCTCTCTTGTTCTTACTTCTTCCCTTTTCTTTATTTCTTCTTTTTGAAGTTGTAGGTCTTCCTCTTCAAATGATAGCCTTCTTTCTTCATCCTTTCTTGTGATAGGCTTCTTATCTTTCTGATGCACTTTATACTTCTGTCGATTTTTTTTGCCTTTCCTTCTTCTTTTCTTTTCATCCTTCCTATGAACATCTTTCTCTTTAAACTCTACCACTTCTGTTCTGAGCAGTTCATCTTTTTCAGTTTGAGTATGTGCCGATGGCAGAACATTGGGATTGTCAAGGTCATTGGGTGCTGGAGAATCACCAGACAACTCAGTTATGTCATCCAGTGAAATAATATTTGAGTCCAATGAAGAATCTGACCAGGTAATGAGAATAATAATAAAATAAACAAACAAGTCGGATGAGAAGGTATGAAACAAAAGTTTTAGTAAACAATGTTCCCTTCACATTAAAAAGAAAGTAACTGTAGAAGAGTAGTATTTCCCTTAGAATATGATTTGAAAGAATGAAAATATGGTATTATATTGCTACTTGACAGAAGAGTCAGACTTTGATGAATGATTAAGCCAACCAAGAAAAACATTTTGTGGGTGGGTATGACTCTCTGCAACTCTAGAAAAAAACGTGGAAGGAATTGAACATAGCCTTTGTTGCCTTCCTTTTTGCATTAGTATAATAATTATTTTTTGGTGTTGGTGCAGGGGTCTAGAGAAGTGAAAAAATATGTTTGGGAGTAGGAGGAAGGTAATATGAATAAAATTCACAAAGGCTATTGCATGTTCTCCTGTTGTAAGGGACTGCCAAGTGTAGAGATGGCTCTAGGTGTAGAGGTAACCAGGGGAACGTTTTAACTCAATTGCCAAAGTGCAGCTTTTACTAGTGTAACAGGGCAAGTCCAGTAAATTGAGTTGAAATGTTTCATGCAACATAATTTCTAGTTCTACAGTTAATTTCTGTCCTGTCTCAGTACATTTCTGTGTGTGTGTGTGTTAGACATAAACACGCAAAAAGAAAGCTAAATAATAACTTGACAATAAGAGGAGGTTAGGTTTAGTACTTTGCAGATGGAGGGTATTTGGAACAGTGGAAGGAAATCACATTTTATCTTTATCTCCTCAGTTCCTTTTATTTTTAAAAATAACACTTTTCTATAATTTGTATGAAGCACAAGGCTGATTGTCATCCTCTTGTTCCTCTTAATTTTCTCCTCTTGATTTATATCATATGGGTACATGTGTTTTTACACTTTTAACAAATACTTTCTAGACTGGATGTTATATTAATAGTGGCTAGTACGTAATTATCAATCATTTGTGAATGAAGTGGGATATAAATTGTAACCAGATGTTCTTTCTTGGTATATTTACTAAATTTTTATAAATGTAGGAGAAAAGATGCAAATATATACATATATATTATTTTTCTAAATATTAACTCATACTCATCTAGACCTGCTCTTTCCACATAATTCAGGGCTTGTTTTCTCTATAACTGTATAATGGGTAGCTAGTAATACTTGATAATATTAAGTGTAACTTTTATGTAAGGTTTTGCTTGAGTTAGGTTAGAAACAGTAAAAATATTATGATGTACTGTACCAGTATCAGAACAAACTGGGCAGCATTCTCCTGCAGGTATAATAGTTTTGGGGCATTTCAGAGGGTGGCACATGGCTGTATCACAGATTACTTCTCCTTTTGAACAGAGACAAGTCACACAGGGCTTGGGAGACCAGACAGCTTTATCAAACATAATCATCCCATTAGCTGTGCACTGCCCCTTTTTTCCTAAGAAAAAGAAATAGAAAGCTTAAACAGAAATAAAAACAACAGAGTCTTACATCAAAACTTTGAAAATAACCACTACTATTTTGTTCTCATTTTGAAAACACATAAAATGAACCCCATTCTAAGAATCATATCCTTATTCCTTTTCTTGTCAGCGTTGTCTTCAGCTAATGAGTATTCTCTAATCTCTGTTTGTCTGCTCCCACTCATTCACACAGTCGTCATTATAGTTATGCCAATTGATGAGGACCCCTACCAGCTTTGTCTTTTAAAAAAACTCCTGAATTATTCAAATTTCTTTTAAGAGTTTCTTAACATGGGAAAACTAAATCTAGATGGTGAGTTTCTGGGGGTTTGTGCATGACATCTCCTCTTTCCATCCTTAGAAATTAAAAGCAAAAATCACAGACCTCAATGAAAGTCATGCATAGGTACAGTTGAGAAAGAATAAAATTTTTTCATTACTATGAGATTAAAATGAATCATGCAGAACTTGAGAATCATTTTTCCAGGTCCCCTTCTGCCCCTCTCACGTGCAAGGGACATCTTTACTAAAGTCTTGCACACTCGTTCAGAGAGCAGGAAGACTTAAGAAGGAAGTTATTCCCAGTCTCTCTTTCCTTCCAGTGTTGGAGTCTACCTCAGCAAATGCTTCTCTAGGCAGTTTTCATCCAGATTCCAGGATAAACATTGCCCTTTAGTGTGACTTTTTTTTTTTGTCTTTTGAGAAATTGAAAACCAAGGCTGAGATTCTTCATCCTATGCAGTTTCTATTCCTCTTTGCAAGCATACCTCTGAACCTGGTGAACAATTTTACTCTATACATCTTCCTTTTTTCTGCCTGACTGCTGTAAGAATGCATTGCTGAAGGATTCATTTCAAGCTGAAAAACCACTTCTACATTATACACTGGAATGTGCAAATTAAAGAGAAATTTTCCTCTTTTCGTAGGGATGGTTTGACTTTCTCTTTCAGCCAGTGTAAAGATTGTCTAATACAGTGGAAAAATCTTATCTCAATGGAATTTAAGCGCAAGAGGTTTTCATTTGAGACAGACATTGTCACTGGAGGGATTGTATGCAGAGGTAGTTTTCATAACAACCTGCCCCGCTTCCTGCTTCGTTGTTCAGTTGTAAAGGGAGAATGGACAGGATAGTCTCCAAATATCCTGACAAAACTAGACAAAACTTTGTCAGTATCCTGACAAAACTAGATTTGCTTCAAATAAAAGCTTGAACCTATCTCTGATATTAATATTTAACTCAAAATCTAGCGTTTTGCAAAGTCCTTCAAGGCAGTTCTAGTCTTAATTTCATAACAAAAGTATGAAGTTCATTGGACATGAACTCGTTTTCTAAAATAAATATTAATTATCAGAATCATCCTAAGATTGGATGATAGAAAGGGGAGAAAGGAAGCTTTTCAACAGTTACATCCTGTGGTTTTCAAAGGTCCAATAAGTCCAGTTTATATATATATAGTTTCTGCAGCGTAAAGTTGTGCTCTGATCAACTTAAGCCATGTTAACTGAGGGAGGAGATGAGTTAGCCCAGACCAAATGTTAGTTGGCTGTAAGGCTTTGTCACTCTACCCAGGTATCTATAATCCTACTGTTTGCTGGATCCAGACTTCTGGTTTTTATGTACTTGCCAGTAAGCCACTGTGTTTCTTTTAAATGGTCTCCAAAGGAAACACAAAAAGACACTACACTTTCTCATGTTAAACAATAAAATGTCAGATGTTTCTGGGCAACATATCTGGCTTGAAACGGAAATTCTTCTATACTTCCTTCAATTCTTTCTTTTGTTTGCACTACTAGACAACATCTGAAATTGGTGCAACTCTTATCTGAATAAGTATAAAGTCATGGGATGGCAGGACTTGGCCTCTGCCCACTTCTCTAACAAATTATTCTGTTTTCTATGCGCATGAGAGTTACTTAAAAGACAAAACAAGAGTATGTGCTCACAGGCAAAGAATGGACCCCTTTATAGCTCTGTGGAACTGCTCTCGGTCCTTCCTTTGGAATTCACATACAAGACGGAGTAAAGACTGGGTTGAGATGCCCCCTAAACTTCTTATTCATGGAGCAGGGTGAAGTGACATTTAAAACATATTAGAAATAGTGAAACAGCGTACTTCCAATTCTGCTCTGCTTAAAAGGCAAACTTTATTTAGTCTGTAAAGGACAAACAATTGTAAATTACCTTATGCTGTGGTGAACTCTTTGATTTAATTTAAGTGAGTTCACATAATTTTTATGTGGAGGAAAGAGATACCTTTGGTTGCCATTAAAATTCAATTTAAGCTCTTAATTTGCATCCTGCAAATGATATTTGTAGATTGTTTTTTTAGGCTACTCACAGCAGAATAAGTAGCTAGAAGAATGAAAATTCAGTTCTGGGTTTTGGATTGCATTTTTTTTCTGTTTTGAAGCATGATTAATAATAGTGTTCTATTATTTAGTAGGTTCTGTTTTTTCCAAATCTGACATTAACTTGCAAAAATTTTGAACTTTAAAAGCTAGACTAAAAAATACCTTGTGGTTGAAGTGTTTGGCATATAAGCACAGGACTTTTAACCTTTGGAAATATGGTGTAAATCCAGCATGAAGTTCCAAATAAAATGAGTTCAGTGGTTTTAGCTCAGCTTTTGGATGCAAGTCCAGATAGAAAGAAAAAAATGGGGAGTGGCTGGGGGGGGACTATGCATTATTTCAGCATGACTGATAGTCTCTGACAGAGAAACTGGAATATCTTACATAAAGCGTATGCAATTTATGTGGCATTTTCCTCTCTTTAATTTAATATATTTATATTTTTAAATGAAAGTTTGACATTATGTGTTAGAAGAGTAATACTGTAGTATACACTAGACATGCTCTAGTTAAGAGTTTTTCTAGTTTCCCTTACTTTAAACTATTGAATTTGAAATGATTCGTCCTTTTTGAAATTAAGGACTTGCAACAAATAGTAATTGTTAAGAAAAGATGACTAAAATATGTTTTGCTGTAAAGTTGAAATCTATTAACATAGTGGTTGTGCCTCCTGTGTGTGATACACTTAAAAAGTATAAATTTTGCTTATGCAAATAGATTATTTATCATTTTATGTAGAGAAGAGGTAATCAGGGCTTTCTTATTTTGTTCATAAAATTGCATATGGTGCTTTTATTCAGTGTGTGATCTTTTAGCGCTGGAATGGAAGCCTTTATCTTCCTGTGCTATAGAGCAGACATGACCCTGTATTGGTCTTTCACAACAGTGTCTGTTCTTCAAACTTTGAACTTCTTTCTATGAAAAGAAATGAAGCATTATAATATCTCAATGATTTTTCAATTGGTTAGTAACTAGGTTTTCAACGTTAAAAAATATTTATAGTAGTATTCAGAATTTTTTATCTTTAGAACAGATGTCTGATTTTCAGACTCTTGATGAGCCTTAATTTCCTGTTTTTTGAGTCCAAATTTCCTATTTGTAATGTTGAACATGAAGTCATGAAAGTTGTAGAGCAAGAGTGTTCTGTCCCTTTCTGTGCTAAGGACCATAAAGATACTTACATATATAAATTTTCAATTGCTTTCTGGTCTTGCCTTCCTTGAGGAGACTGTAGAGAGTCATGTTAAAATTGCTAAGGTAGGCTTTAGTAAAGACCAATGAAATTATGGTGGTTTTTTTGTTTGTTTCTGAAGACATAAAATTTGTTTGTAATGTAAGCTTCATATTGCAACTATTACTATGTTATTGATTTATTTACAAAATAAATAATTATTCCCAATCTATTGCATGTAGACATAGTTTGAATGTTGCTTTTTAAACATGAGAAAAATTCAAGGCCTTAATTCATTTTAAGTAACACTTGTGTTATTTGTGTTAGGGCCTCTATTGACTTTGGAGATATATTGAGCAAGACATTCTCCAAAAGGGCCTTCAAACTTGCTTGAAGTTATGAAAATACTATCCCAGCAAAATTTTAATTAGATATAATTGAGTGAGAATGCAGACAATTTGCAGAAAATTTACTGTTACATGGCAAAGCAGGATTATCTGTAATGCTTAAGCATAGATAATTAAAAAGCATCATATACTAGACATGGAATTATTATAAAAGGCGAGAGAATTAGTTTAGCAAAAGGTAATCAGGTTTTGTTTCACTCTGTGTTGCAAATAGAGGTAACACAAAGCTTTCAGGATTTTACATGTTTCATTTGAAATCAAGAGAAAAATTAGTCTAAGTAGCAGAGGGGTTTAATTCTTACCTGGTAAGACACTATAACTAGATTCATGTCCACCCAAACCTATGAGAGAGTCAAACACTCCCATAACACCATCATCGATATTAATGAGAGGTATGCTGGGTGCAACAGCAACCGGAGCTGGAAGCTTCATCCTTGGCTGTCTCAGGGACCTGCGCTGGGCGGTGGAGCCCTTCCCTACTCCTCCAGTGCGCATTCTTCTCCTTTGCCTCCTAAGAACTGCACTAGGTTCATTTTGAGAAAAATCAATACACAGAGAGACAAGCAGCAAACAGTAGACAAAAGATGAAGCCTGCATGTTTTCGTGTGTCTCGGAAAATGTCCTGGAATGGGAAAGAAGAAAATTAGATATCTAGAGAGCTTTTAGTGTTGTGTCAGACAAATGTTGCACTTAAAGCAAGTGGACCAATGCACGGTAGGTCAATGTAAGCAAGTTTCCTCTTGGAAATAAATCACCCTGTGAGAGCTCATTTAAGCAATTCTACCTCTGCGGTTCTCTGACCATTCAAATGTACCACTGGATAGAAGGGTATTTTATCACCTGACTGCTGAATGAGTCAAACTGAGTATGAAAATGTATCTTTTCAATCAATCCTGCAGCTAAAAAGGTATTACCTTTGCATTTAGGAGTTGAATTTGTACAGGTAGTTTACATTTGCAGTGCCAGCAGGTGTTTGTAGTTTAGCAATTGTTACTGCTTCCAGAAAGGGAGCTCCTGAGAGCTGTGAAGAGTTTCTGTATTTTTTTGATTCCTAATATTTCTTCCAGATTGTTGTAACTTCTGAACTTGGGAATGGCAAAGTAACAGAAAAATGCATAGTTCTTTTTTGATATTCTGCTCCAATGCTCCCTAGGTTTATAATTTCTATGCAAGGTATTTGTCACCGTAGATGAAAAGAGATGTTGCTTTTGCTTCCACTTCTAGCCATCCTCTTGTTTAATGGAATCTTAGTTCTGCGTAGGTAGTCTAGAAATGGCAATCTGTAATGGGCTGTGTTCTGCATTTACTTTCCAAGAAATGGAGAATATCTGCATATTTTGAACCTTCTTGCATGGGTTGCAGTGCTTACGTTACACTTAGTGTCACCAATAGGTGGCATTCCAGAACAGAGCTGTCAGGGTCCAGCAGTATGCATGGAAACCATATCAAGCAATGGCTATCCCAGTGGGGTAACTACTGCATGCATACCCAAAGTTATTAGTGCTTTTTCATAGCTCTCTTGGCATTGCTATTTCAGAAAGGAAATTCTGTCTTGGAACCTATGTAACTGAGACTAAAGATATTGGTGTTCTTGTGATGTTGAGAATTAGTGACTGCTGATAAAACTTGAAACTTACAGCGCTTATTCTTTGTGTCCAAGATGAAGCTTAGAGTATGTCCATTAGTTTTGTCAAAGGAAGTCAAAAGGGGATTCAAAATTGCTTTTTCTTGGTGTTTGTCAGCCTGGCTTTATATGTAGTCTTTCTCTTTGGAGTTAGTCTTACAGTTACTTATATTGTGTTAATACTTACTTCATGTTACTTTAAGAACATGAACTTACTGCCGCAATCAGATTTTTCAAAAAGTTTATACGTCTTGGTAGTTTCTGATTAAGGGAATCGGTCAAGTTTTTTGTTCCAAGTTGCCTAACTTTTCTTCAACGTAAGGCATGTGATTGCACATTTATTGATGTTTTCCATAGAGTAATTTCCATATTCCGTTTGTAAATGGGAAGTTGGCAGTAAATAAGCTTAAAAACAATATGGTTTGATTTTTTCCTAATATCATGGTTTCTGTGTTCAACTATTTTAAATTTAAAATATTATAGCAAATATATATTTATTTACAGAATTTTGTTCAGATAAGCTAATATTTGTATCCCCATTTTTAAGGGAACTTGAGATCCAGGTGTCTCACACAAATTCCCATGTAATGAAAACAATCCAGACTTTAGTTTATTCACATCACTTTCTACCCATGAGAAAACAATTATTCCAAAAATGATGTATAGACTGTATACTGGCTTTTTATGTAAAGAAATTATTGTCAGTTAACATATGAAATAGATGGAGAAGCCTGTACTCTGCATTGATGATGTCTGTTCTTTTTCAGAACGTTCTTGCTTCTTAGTACCTCATCTTGCAGGACAAATGACCTAATATTTTTGGTTTCTAACTTTCTTGTATGGTAATGACTGGCTATAAAATTACACAGTAAACTTCTGTTCCACGTGTTTGAATGAAAAGCATAAAGAGCCCTTAGGGAAAACTGAGTCAAGGGAAAAGTCTTGAACATCTGTATTCATTCAGTTGAGTTAGTGACATCTCAATTATGGTCACATTTTTATAGTACACTTTGTAATAACACCATAGCTATGTAGTAGCAATACTGGTACGTTACATTTGTGTATTTTTACGTTTAACCATTTCTTCCTGGGACCATTCTTATAGTGATGTTACTGAAATGCTTTTCAATTCTCAATATAGAGAGTTAGGAAAAATACAGTGTGAATTACATTACATTTACTGTACAAACTGTCTCAATATTTTGCTGTTTTGCAGTATTTGCAATATAAATAATAAAACTATATTTAAAATCCAATTATTATAGAGTGAAAACTGCCTTCATAAAATATTATAACAACAATTTTTAAAACAAAAACAAAAAGCACCCTCCCCAGGGGAATGTCTTTTAGGCTAGTCCTGTTCTTGTGACATATTTTCACCCTAAGTTAACTTTTCAGTACTGAAATCTTAATACTACTACTTAAAATCAAACAGTGTTCCTTGCATGCAAAATACAGAGCTACATTTCTACATTTATTTATTTGATTGGCTTATTTAATAAGTGGTGTCTCACATTTTAAGGCCCAAATTGTGAATGTCATACAAGAAAAGGGCCTTAAGTGCATTGGGCCTGTTATAACAATGTCCGGGATCCTCAGATTATTATCAGGAAGTTGTATTTAGTATGCTGCCAGCCAACTTTGAACTTGACAATTCAACCTGTTCAATTTATAAGGCTTCTTTAATAAAAGATTAGGTTTCAAAATAAGATTATAGACAGCTAATAAATTCAAATTGCTGTATTGTCATATTGCCAGACACACTCAGCATGACTGAATTGCTATACCTTTTTGATTTTATCCATAACAGTTTAGATCATGCATGATATGCATAGGCATCTTTAAAACCTTTACTTTTATCATGTATGTTCAGTAGTTTGTATTTTTCAAAATATTTATCTTCAGTAAGTTCAGGAGCTGTTATTTTGTTGTTATGGTAATAGAAATAGTTAATTTTTAAACCAGTGATCCTTTAGAATAAAATAATATCAGAAGTAATCTGTCTTTATCTAAAGATAGTTTTGAATTGAGACTTGGTCTAAATTCAAACATCTTTCTAAATGTCATGGTTATTTCTCAAGATACACAGGGGTTAAAGTGATTTACCAAGATTTTTCACATACCCTCCTTTAAATTGATTGCACAGAAATGAGTTACATTTAGCCATACCAGCAAAGCTAATTGCATTTTCAGTTAGTTTAAGCTTAAAGTGTATGTCAAACATTCACACCAAACACAAAGCAAATCAACTGGTATTGCATACTTAAGCTAGAAAAGCATTTATGTTCAGTATTACTAAAAATAGCTAATATTATTTCATACATATTTGCAAAGTTAACATGTAGTTTAAGCCATTCAACACCACACTTCAAGCAGTAATTTAAAATTTAAAAATTTTACCTTGTAATCTAACCTAACAGGAGATTCTGCTTGGTGTCATTTAGTCTCCAGTTGCAAGTGAAACAAAATCACACTGATATCTTTAAAACAAACAGAGAAACAGTAGGGGTTGTTGAAACATGTTAGATGATTCCTTAGTTAAGTCTGAAATAGCTTCTTTCCCTGGGGACAACGCGCTGTTCTGTTCTGCCTGCAGAGAATCAGCTAATACTGTTACTCGGAGAACTAAAAACCCCAGTTAAGCAAAATGAAAAGCAGCACAATACGTTCGGTCCGTAGGCTGACAAGGCACAGCTGGAAATTTCTCTTTCAGTACTTACAGTTGCATAAGGAACCAGAAAATGGAGTGTTTTCAAAAGACCTGAAAAATGTGCGTTCAGTTCTGGTTTATTTATTCAGAAATGTAGTTTCCAGGTGGCATGAACTTAATGTCGATTTTTTATTTTACAAAGATATTTTGGATAGAGTAATGTTAGTATAAAAATATTTATTAAAATGAGAATGTTTTTCTTAAATTTGTATTTTCTTAATCCTCTCCTGTCAGCCTGTAATCTATATGAACCAAACCTTTTTATTGAAGTTTTTTTCATGGAAATATTTTTCTTTGTCCATTTACAGCAATGATTTCACCATAAGTTCTAGCTTATGCATGGAAAATAAAAAGACTGAAGCATTTTCCCTTCATTTTTTGTAAGGGTAATTACATCCTGAAACCTGATACTGAAGCAGAGCAATCCAGAAGTTAGTAATCCAAATATGAGAACTGAGTTTGGGGGGAAGGGAGGAAAAATGGTACGTTACCACAAGTCCTTTGTGTGCCAGCAGAGCCTTTTCCTTCATCCTCAGAGCTGCTGCAGTGTGTCAGAGTCTGAGGAGATGATGAGCCTGCTTAGCTTCAGAGATGACAAATTTACCTGGTAGATGGAGTTGTCTGAGTTGTTCGGACGTTACAAATTTGTTGTTTGCTTGAATTCACACTCTGAGGAATGTTGAGACATAGTCACGGAATGGTATAACCATTGAGTTAACCATAATTGATAGCCTGCCTGTGGCAGAAAGACATTGGGAAAATTGATTGTCTCTTAAAATAGTTATTCTGTGTCTAAGTGTGCTTCGCTTTGCAAAGTCAAAAGAGGAAATAAAAAACTTGTGTGTTTTATCTGGAGCTGCTTAAAAAGAATGGAGGTGGTTATGCTGAAATGGAGCTAGCGTCTGAAATGAGATAGCACAGCTCGGTTCCTGTGTTCAGAACATTGCTTTGTATAGAAAGCAAGTCACACAGTAGGACAACAGTTGTTCTCACACAAGTGAAGGGAAAAAAAATGGTTGTGTGTCTCAGGTAAAAGTCTTTATGCATTTAAATTATGCATAAATTATGCCTCTACAGGTACCTGAAGGGAGGCTGTAGTGAGGTGGGGGTTGGTCTATTCTCCCACGTGCCTGGTGACAGGACGAGGGGGAATGGGCTAAAGTTGCACCAGGGGAGGTTTAGGTTGGGTATTAGGAAGAACTTCTTTACCGAAAGGGTTGTTAGGCGTTGGAATGGGCTGCCCAGGGAAGTGGTTGAGTCACCATCCCTGGAGGTCTTTAAAAGACGTTCAGATGTAGAGCTTAGGGATATGGTTTAGTGGGGACTGTTAGTGTTAGGTCAGAGGTTGGACTCGGTGATCTTGGAAGTCTCTTCCAACCTAGACTATTCTGTGATTCTGTGATTCTGTAAATTATGGTGTCACTAGAGACAGAAGTGGCAGCATTCACTGCATTATGTATTTGAATGCTGCTTCTTACGCATCTGATCATTGTTTCATGGCCATCTGCTGATAGTGTACCAGGCCCCCATCTCCTGAAAGCCTGCCCAGCTGGACACAAGGTCGCCTGCTAGTGGCCAGTGTGGCGGATCTGGCCAGCCTTTGCTTGCGCAAAGCTCAGGTTTAATGCATCTGCTTCGGATCTGGCATCTCTGATGGCTGAATTCCAGTAAGTCCTCAGAGCTGGCTGTTCGAGTTATGTCATCACTGTTTTTTTTTACTAGGATGGTCTTGTAAATGACTTCAGACGTGTGCAGTTCAGGTAATCTCTTTTATTAGAAACAAAAAATAAGCAAAACCTGTAGTATTTACTGTCTTTGTGTGAATGGTTCACTCTGAGTACAGCAAGTTGCCAGGGTCTGCTTCGTCTGTAAGTATGGCCCTGCCTGTCCACCCCAAGTGCACGGCTAGTCGTGCCATCAGTGAGCTGTGCAGTGTGCACGTTGCTGTCCATTAGGATGTCTTAATGTGGAATTGTCTCCTTTGAGGAGTGAAGAGACAAAGATTAAACAGCAGTGAATAAAATAATTTCTAACTCTTTTGCATCTTATTGCAAACTGCCACCGCTGTTACTTAGTGATTTAAGTAAGAGCCATAAGAGGCGTGAATCGAACGTGGAATCCTGCAGCCTCTGGCATGGATTCTTCATAAAATTTATGCTGACCTCTTCTCCTTAGAGCTTGTAATATGTAGTGGGGTAAGGCTTTCCCTCTCCTTTTTCTGAAACTACCCAGTAGAAATTACTCAAGGAAATCTTCAGTGAAAAGGGGGGGGGGTTAGAATTCAGGCTGGCATCAGGCTTGTTTATAATGTTTCCAACAGATTTTTGTAACATCTCTATTACCTATTAGGTGACAAGAATATTGGACATAGGCTTTTAAGAAATTTGATACAGTAGAAATAAATTATTGAAAATTATTGATGTCTTGAAAGGCATCAAGGACACAGATTATACAACTTCTCTTGGCTACCAGTTGCAGTGCTTGATTGTCTCCATTGTGAAACATTTCATCTTTGTCTCTCATGCTTCCGATGTACACCTCCCTAAAGAGCTGTGCTTTGTATTCTCTTAGGTATTGCAAGGGTTTCCCTGAGCCTTCTTTTCTCCAGGCTGAACCAGCATCTTCTTTCTATTAATAGTTAGCAGACCCAAGGAATTTGGCCGTGGTTCAGAAGGATATATAGCATGCTTGTTTATGAAATGCGATCGCAGATGACATTAAAATGAGCTTCTCAAAAAAAAAAAAATCAGTGCTGCTTCAAATGGTTATACTTTCCTGATGTATATAATACTGGATTCTCTTATTCCTTGTATTCAAAACAAGATTAAAGCAAGGGCAGTGTGTTTTCATGCCGACTGTGTTGGCTGAGTGCTGTTGGCTCAGAGGTCTCTCAAAGTAGGTCTTCAGGGTTGCTCACAGGGCTGAGTCCCAGCTAGCGGTGAGTTGCCAAGCTACGATTATTCAGACAACGTATACAGCAGCCATGCACTACGAGTTCTGGAGAGCATTTTCATGTTTCTGGGGTCAGAGCAAAAACAGAGAAAACACTGACTAAAAAGATAGAAATTGTGTAAGTTGACAGCACTGGAACTTTTTTGTTTTTGAAGTGAATTGTTACAGGCCATTTCTGTAATTTGTACAAAAATAGCTCCCAACAATAGGCCTGTGTTGTTAAGGGTTACGAGCATTTGAGCTTTTGTGGGACTTGGGTATGGTAAACACATACAGATTTTTATTTTTTTTCCTTTTCTTTTTTTTTAACAACCTTTCCCCTCCTCCCCCCAAAAAAATAAATAAATCTGGAAGTCTTCCCAAAAGAACTGTAAAAAGACTGTTATTTGTAACATGTCTATATTTACTTTTTATTTTAAAGTTATTCCAGAATTACCTGAGAGTGTTTTGTATGCATCTGTATTTAGGTAACGGCTTATCTTTTACTTAGGTAATGTTGTATCTTATGCTACATATTGATGTTTTGTTGAACTGGATTAAAGGAATGACATGACATTCCTTGCAGAGTATCACGCTGTGGAATTTTCTGCTTTCTGCAATTATTTTGAGAAATATCCCATACAGATTTTGGAAAGTGCATATCTTCTGCATTACTGTTCTTTTCCAGTACCAAACAGAAGGGTTTTTTTGGTTAGTTTGTTGTTGTTTGTTTGTTTGTTTGTTTTTACAACAGAGTGAGACCTATTCTTCCTTGCTTAGTATGTCATGTTATAGGGAGTGCATCTGTCACAATTTCTGCTATTCCTAATCTCCTTAATTTGCTAGGACACTTTGCTGCTTCATGTTTCTTTTCGCATACATGCTTTTTTCTCATTTTCTAGACTTCAGTTCCTTTACAGAAGGCATCCATTAGTCACTTATTATTCATATACTAAGCTGCTGAGCATTTTTCTTCAAGTCATGATGAATTTGCTAGTTTCGTCCTCCCTCTCACTGTCTAAGCTTCAGGTGAAGCACCTCCCATGTTGCTATGACTGCCTTGGTATTATTGTTTTCCACCCTGTTCTTTAAATTGGGCTTGCAAATGAAACTATTGGCTCAGTGCTCAACGGGTTTCTCGCATATTGTCACTAATACATGCCTCATTATGCCTCCTGCTTTACTGTGTTATATAGAGAAGGGTTCTGTTAAAGTTGGATCCATTATCAAATTTATTCTCAAAGCACTGATGAAAAATATTATTTTGGTGAGTCAAATAACACATCCACATTCAGGAATTTAGAGTTGGTTTTGTTTAGTTCAGGAATTGAAAGAAAGGAGACAGTACCAAAAACTATAGCAGCATTTTTAAAAACTTCCATTAACAGAATGCAATGATTTATTATTATTATTATTTTTTATTTTTAATGCTTTGCTGTTGGTTTTCATGATGAATCTTTGCAGTTAGGGGCTGGTTTTGATCAGAGACAAAGATGGAATACTAATCTTTGGACTTACTGCCGTGTTGTTTTTCTTTTAAATAAAACACACAAGTTTATAGCTGGAAAAAATAGCAATGGGAAAAAAATAAAGTTGTAACTGCTAAAGTCAGCACAGAACATGAGAAGGGGAATTTGGGATTGGCAGTACACTGCATTTCTAAAACCTATAGCAGTTACTGCATTCTTTTTTGTAATCAGTGGTCACCAATATGCTTAAGGAAAAAAACATAGGAGAAGGAAAAAATGTTGGGAAACCTTTAAGGGACATTAAAAACAGATTTTTCTTGCCTTTAAATATGTTGACTCTACATTACAAAATGTATTGAGGACTTTAGGGTGGGAATAAACCTAAATGTGCAATATGAGATACATGTAACCAGGATCTTTTTACATTAAAAAAAAATTGCTTTTCAATTGCCTTTCAATTCCAATTTTCCACTACAGTGAATGGAATGTGTATGATATTAATTCATTAGTGCTGACCTCCTCAATCTGTTATCTTTATATTCAATACCACAGCACCAGTTTGAGGTATGTTTTTTCACTTTATAAATGAAGTGCCAATGAGCATATGGAAGTAACCTGTAAACCTTTCTTGCATCAGGCAAAGACATTTGTGCTGCTGTTAAGGAGTGCACATAGTACCTCACCTTGTGCTTTGCTTGCATTTTTTCCTAAATGCAGATCATATTGTAACTGGCTGGTTTTGTCCATTCCTGTTTGCTGTTCCTTATAGAGTATTTTGTAGGTCTGGTCGGTTTTACTAATTGCAATCATCCAACTTAAGTTGCCTGCTTTCTAATGAGTATTTTTAGTAATGTATGAAGATGCATTTAGGTACCAACAGCATGTAAGAGAAGCAGCCAACTGAAATGTGAAGCTAGTGTGTTTTATCTACTGCCTGTAACTATGTGCATCAGTGAAGAAATTGTGATTATTTCATTGCCCAAAGCCTATTCTCTGTGGTGTCCCAATGGACGTTGTCCACCTAGTTCTAATAATATGTCCTTAAAACAAATGTGTCTTGTAGCAAACATAAAAGATTTTAACTGTACTTCTTCCTTTCAACTAGTGTCACATTATCTTTCAGGTTCAGATGTTGACACATCCTTGTGTATTGGACAATTATATTTTAGCTGTTTGAGGACTTGTAGATTTCCAAAACATTCAGCTTAACATTGACCATGCCTTCTGTGCATTTGAAATAGCACAAGGAGCTTGGATTTGGATGTGGGTTTTTTCATGTGCTGGTATCGAGTATTGTTACTCATCAATGTAATTGCAAGGTTTTTCATTTTTCCTAAGATAATCATATTTTGAAGCACAAACAGAAAAGATGAAGTAAATTGTTTTTTGTCCTTGCCATAGTTCATATATTGTTATCTCTGATCTCTGCTGTACTTGAACTTCGTATGAACAGAAGCATGTGTATACAAATGTTTTTGTATTCCTATAAATCCTCAGTCTTGGATCTTGGTTTTGGCAAGTGCCCATTTGGTTATGGGAATGTAAATCTAAATCAAAGACATTGCCCTAAAATTTTCAGACATTGTAAGCTTTTTTGTTCTGGGAAAACCCATCATATTACCAGTATCGTTCTGATAAGTTTGAAGTTCTCCTTTCAGTTCTTATTGCTCAGAAATACCTCCTATTTAAGAGATATTTTTTCTGTTTATTTCTTTCATAAAGATTGTTGGCCTCCTTTTTGCTGGAAGCGCTGAATGAAGAATTCAGAATGGTTCAAAATAGGATCTCGAAGGTCATAGCTACAAAAACAGTTGCTAAATTTCAGACATAAGCCTATGGGGTTCTCATTCATATCCTGCCATTGCTTCTTATGTACATTTCCTTTTGCTTCAGTAGCTATCCATATCACACCCAGAACAGAAGCAACAACATTTCTCCTAAGCCATTAAAATAATCATTGAACTAAAATGAAAATATAGGAGTCTGTTTATCTGTGTGTAAATATTGAAAATGGATTGTTTAGAAATCATTAAAATATTAATATATATTTATTGTAATGTCCTTTCCCTATTTGTTTGCCCTTTTCAAAGCCACTGTTTGCTTTCCATTTACTTGGTCAACCTCGGTTGCATTTTCCTCTTATAGGCAAAATGGCAGAGAAAGCGTTGGTATAGAACACGGGATACTTCTCTAAAAAGTGAGCTTGGTTTTATTTATAAACTTATTTTGTATACCGCTGCCATCCTAAATTGTACCAGAAGTGAGATTTTTTTAAAAAAATATGATCTTACAGATAAAATGGTTTGAGCTTTTACCTGGTAGGCAGATTGTTGGGTTCCTGAGGCCGGCTTCGTTTATCGCTGTTGTTTGTTGCCAGAGATATTTTCACATCTGTTGTTTTGAATGGTAACTAGAAAGTAGTAACAGGATGCCTCTCCACTGCGCCACTGGCTCAGGAAGGAGATGTAAACTGGTGAGACAAATATTTTGAAGCTTTTTAGTTAAAAAGAAGGATTTGTTGGCAGCTGGTACAAAAAGGCACTGAGGAAAATAATGAAGTTTGCTTGCGGTTTCCTTTTAAATCTAAAAAGTAGTTGTCATTGCCTGTTGATTCATGTTTTCCCCATTACAAATAGTGGAACCAAATGATTTGTTTGGGTTAACTAGCAGAAAATGGCAAAAATTACTTGTACAGCAATTCTGTGGTGAGCTACCAGTGAGAGAGTAAAGGGGGAAAGTGGAAGGCATAGATGCATGTATGTGTGTGCATATCTTTTTTTTTTTTTTAATATAATTTTAATACCCCATTGGTATTTGTAATGATTATGGCATTTCTGGAGATCTATAATTGCACACTGAACAAAATTCAGGATTGTCTCTAAGTTGAAAACACCCTGTGTAGTCCTTATTTATGTTTGCTTCGTGATCTGGCTAGCAGTGCAAACCGGGAGCTGCCTGCTTCCTGACACTGCAGCACATTTTCCCTCATGTCCTCTTGAGAAAAGTTTGATCAGGGAAGTGTTAAAAACAAACAAAATCAACAATTTCAACAGAATATGTTGTTCTGGATGGATGTGTTTGTGTTATGAAGAAATATGTCTCGTTGAAGCAGAACATTAGTGTTGGGTTTTCTCAAAGCTCAGGAAGACTGAGACTTTTCAAGCCTCAGTAAGGCTCACTTGACCTTTATTACTGTAATTTCTCTCCCTTCTTTGCAGTAAATTATTTGCATTCCTTTTCCTTGGTTGTCTGGAACACTCATCAAATGACTGAAGAAGAAGTAGAGTTATTTCAGAGATACTGTCTGAATCTATTTCTGAAATTTCTTTTCATGACCTAAGGTAACATTGATAACTGCCGTGGCAACACATCCCATCTGCTGAGGCTACAAACCTCGCCTAGGTCTTACAAGTGTCTTGTGCACGATTGCTTGCACAGGTAGGGGCTTTTGTTTCAAAAAGATGGCAAATTCTTTTCAATTCAACCGGTTCAGAACTGAAATGTGTAATTGCAGCAGAAGGAACGTCAAAGGTTTCTGTTCTTATCCAAACACTTGCAATGGCTCCATGGCAGCTTAGACAAGCCTACGTTTCATAGAGGCGGCAGGCACTTTTGTTTTACCCAGAGCTCCTTCCATCATAGAAGTGTTCTGTCTTTTGGTACCCCTGGTTAGGGAGCTGTTTGGTACGGACGCTGAGCAGAGCTTTGACCTAATAGTATTTGCCGCTAGCCAGTTTCAATGCACAGTGTTTTAAGAAGCACTCAAACTCCTCTTTCTTCCTGCTTGCTCACTTCCCAGCAGCTGTTTGCCTGAAACAGTCAGCGTCAGGAGATGAAATCTGCAGTGGCAACATTATTCATTCCTGCCTGAGTGTTCCATTGCACTCTCTCCAGATTGTTTTGCTGCTACTGGTTTTGAGGCTGGGCCATTAGTCAGAATGAGAGAATAAATGCTTTATTTTTCATTCATTTTGCTTTCGGGTTGATACGCAGCAGCTGCCCAAGCAGTGGCTGAGCTGGGAGCAGTAGCTAGCTGCTGGAGAGAAAATGGAGGAAGGCAGGGAGGACAGGCAGAGCTTAAGCTATCCCTGGATACTTGTTCTGTGAAACTGTATTTTAATACAGAAACAGAAAAACAGAAATAACTGTTACACCAGAAACCAGCTGAAACAAGCTACTTCTGTTGACCCTAAACAAGGAGTAAGACACCTCCCAGGAAAACTGAAGGAAGTGTGGTTTGAATCATCCTATATGCTCTTAAGTAGCTTTTAATGACTCGGCAGTCTTATTTTATAGTCTTATTTTTAAGACTGGCATGCTATGCCCTCTGTACAGACCTGCACCACTGGTCTGACTTCCTCTCAGGCCTGGAAGCCTGGGTGACCTGCACCGGTGGGTGCTGGGGCAGCCCTTGAAGGTGCTGAGTGACACGGGGCCACTCGGTACTGAAGGTACATGCCGAGCTGTGACTTGCTCGGGAGCTTCTCAGGGTTTTCTTATACACAGTCAGCCCAGCCACTCCTGTCTTATCAGTTCCAGTCTATGTGGTTGTTACGCGATACATTTTTTGCTTTTTCAGAAATTGGTGAATTTTATAAATGTTGTGGAGGTTGGCTTACCTGAAGTTTTGCTTCATGTCAAATACCAATCAATATAATTTTTTTTCATGTGTGAGGTGATTCCTGTAGCTGATAGTTTCCTCAGCTTCTGCTGAGACTTTTGAAGACCTTGCAAACATATTCTACACATAGCAGACCAAACGGCCGTTATCCCGCCTTGTTATTTTCTTACTTGTAATTCTAATATGGCACAATTATCCATGTGTCATGAATGTGGGAGCAAGAGAGATTGTGCAAATTATTTGTCTCCGAGAATAATGATTGCACAATTATGATGCACCACATCTGGAACTAAGATACATTACTAACCTTGTTTACTGGTCTGGGAAAAAAGGATGAAATAAGATTTTACTTCATCACCTACAGGTTTAAATTATAAGTAATTCTGTTTATATTAATGTAATTATTGCGGAGTAAAATTAATGTGTGTGGAAGGACGCAGTTGATGGATATTCTGTATATGAAGAACCCTTTATTTCAGCTCAAGTGTCAAAATAGCTACAATAACCACTTGGAGTAATGCTCGGAAATTGTATTTAACGTTTTCAGTGAAATTAATGATCTTTCTGGACCCTTTTCTTTATATGTGTTTTAATCTGGCAGATTTAGTTTCAGTTTGGGGAGTTTAGTTTGTTTTTTAATAGGCAGATGTAGACTGCATATAGCATTCTTACCTTTCAGCAGCACTTTGGCATATTTGAATGAAAGAAAAAAAAACTTTTATAGTTTCTTATGAAAATATTTCTGTTGTGTGAATTTACTTAACAATACCAGACTGAGCTTACAGCACTGTGACAAAACATAACTTGCAGAATGTGTCGATGTGCTCATGCTAGCTTTAACTGCCCAGCTCAAATAGCAACCGTGGCAGCACAGGCAGGTTCAGCACAGGTTAAAAACGCATGGGTGGTAAGGTAACTCGTGTTGTTTTAACTGCCTGGGTCTGAAATGCTGTGCCCTTTTTTCTTTGATGAGAGAATTTTTAAAAGATTGAATTCACTAAAGCTAACTTGAAGCTGTTCCATAAAATAAACCAGTAACTTGCAGTAGTGTTAATTTTATTTTTTAATTAACAAGTATTAAACAGCTTTGTTTAAAGCAAACCATATTTGAGCCCAGGAATCATCAGCCTAGCAGCTCTTTGAACAGTCCCATAGTTTAAAACCATAATTTTGTTTTGTTTTGTTTTAATCATATCTTCAGAGAGTTAGGGAGTTTGGGGGAGTTCAGGATGTTTGATTTGGATTCACTTTTTTTCCATGACGCTGTAAAGTTCTCATTGAAAAATTCTTAAGCCACCGAGTCCTACAAAGTCCCAGTAGCACCTTAGTATTGTATATTTTTAAATAATTCTAAACCAATTAAAATCTTGAAGTTTTCTTTATTTTTTACTCATATTTCAGTGAGGGGACGACTGAGCAGAGCTACCTCTGTTTAGTGGTTAGAGCGGCAGCTCTCACTCAGCCAAGGCAGAACCTTTTTCTCATGAAAGCGAAATAAACAAGTAAAACGTTTTTTCTGTCTCTCTACCTTCCAGTCTGTAAATGATTATAATTAACCTTTATACTTCGATCTTATGGGATGAAAAACAGTTCATAAATGGAGGAAGCCTTCACCTGCATCAGAGAACTAGTGCTTTTAGTGCTAACTTCATTCTTCCACATACTGTAACGCCCCCTAAGTCCTATATGTAATGCACTGTAATGCTGTTCCCAAGAGGATAGCTCTACAAAGTTTTAGAACAAGGGTAGCGTTTGTTTTGTTCCGCAAGTATGCATGAACTTAATTTTTCAATAATCAAGTTAGACAAATGGGAATAGCAGCCAACATCCTCAAAGTATAGCTATCTAACAAACGAATATAGAATTGTATCCGGTGCTGAATGTAAATAAAATCAGCGTGACTAATAGTAGCAGTGAAAATGAATTAAAAGGTAGAATATTCTAACCGCTGTGCAACTGACTCATTGGAAAAGGCATTTTTCTCTACATACTATGCAGGTGTTAAAGCAGCTTAGAAGACAGTTAAAAGGATTATCTGTTTGGGATTTTTATACTATATTTAGGAAAAAAGTGTTAATGTCTAATTCTGTATTTGCTAGGTTTTCTATATTTCTCTACTTGTATTACACCGTGTGTATTGTACAAGGTAGAATAAACTGATTTTGTCAGAACTCTTTGCTGGTTACGATTGAGAGTTGCGAGATTTTATATGGTACGTTCATTGTGAGTAGTTTGTTAACTGAGTGCCACAATGTCATTAGCAGGAAAGATCCTGTGATTAATAAGGTTGGAATTTTTAGAGATACAGTAATTCAAAATTCATAAGGCAACAAGACATGTTAGAAATGAGAAATAAAATTCTGGAGTTTTAAGAGCTGTACAGCTAGCTGGATTATTTCTAAGAGGAATAAATACCTACATAGACTAGAATGTGCTACTTCTGCTCTGGCAGGGACAGCTGCAAGTAAATGTTAATGCAATAGCTGATTCCAAGACAGAGAGGGGGAAAAAAAAAAAAGCCAAAGAAAGATGAAGAGTATGTTGGAGGCCTCAAATGTTAGCTCTCAGTGTGCTGTGGAAGAGTCATCCAAAGGTCTTTCTAACAGGGGAAAAATGACTAAAAAAGTAATCCAGAACTACTTTTAAAAATAACGTTGTAGTGCTACCATTCTTCTCAATTTTTTCCTAACAATCAGATGAGCTGTGTATACCTTACAGTTCCTGGTGTGAGATTCTGCTTCGTTTTGGAAATGTAGCCTGTTATATCCTGATCTTTTAATACAAGCTGGGAATAACTCTATGTTTAAATTCTGGGAATGCAAAATCTTCCTTTTGGTCATTGCTTTAATTTCCTTTATCTTGAACTTTTTTTACTCACCTGTCAATCACTTCCTGACTTCTTGATATTTTTCTTTGCTCACTTTTATTTGTCCCTTTTTCCCTCTTTATTTTTTTTACCCCTTCTCCTTTTATTTTCTCTTGCTTGTTGTTGCATCTCTCCCACTTTTTCTTCATCTCCATCTACATAAAATAATATGAAACACTGAATTTTGGTGCTTCTCATATGACTTTATACTGTTTGTCCTGTTAATATTCCTCAAATAATTATAGAGTCATTAATTGTTACTTAAATTAGAATAATGGTAATATCTGCACTGTTGTTTATATTGAAATGGTATGACAAAATATTATTTTCTTAAATATTGCTCTCCCTTTGTGTGGAAACTTCAAATTTTGAGTACCATTAGTATATGGTATTTATGAACTAATAATCATTCATATTTATTTTTCTATGCTTATGCCATTAGCAGTTTTGTGTATGCCATCAGGTCAAAGGCAGGCCCCTTTCAATCACTTGTTCCACTAACCCATGTCCCCAAGCACCACGTCCAACCTCTCCTTGAACACCCCCAGGGACGGTGACTCCACCACCTCCCTGGGCAGCCCGTCCCAGTGCCTGACTGCTCCTTCTGAGAAGAAATGTCTCATTTCCAACCTGAACCTCCCCTGGTGCATCCTGAGGTTATTCTTCAGTTGGAATCAGTTGCACCTTCCTAAACTGACTTTGTTAGTAACCCAAATGATTATTGAACTGACAAACATGAATTAACTGAATTAAAGCCATGCCTTGCTCTGTGCTGGGCATTAATAGCATAGCCCTTCTGCAATGCCCGCTGAACGCCAGCAGTCCTGAGGTCACCCTGAAATCCAGGCTCAGGACCGTTCTGGCTGAAGTCTCTGAGGGCCACAGGCCAGGCGGTGGCACTTTGCCACTGCTCCGTCTGCAAGGCAGTCGGTGGCGGCGGGGAGAGTTTGTGGAGGAATTTGGGATGAGTGCAGATGAGGAACAGAGGGCGTGAAGGGTGCTTGTGCTTCCTCGGGTACCTCCGTGTAAAATCCCAGTCTGGCTGAGACTGGTGCTCCTGTACCCACACTGGCAGCACGCGTTATTCCACAGCTTTATGGTGTTGAGTTAGGACAGATCCTGTTAGTAATCATGAGAACTGAATTATACATCTGAGAAAAAGAAGCTTTAAACATACACTAGGTTTATACGCACGAATGTTTGTGTTACTTTACTTCCATAGAGCAACAAAACCAGAACAAAACAAAAGAAGAACAAGTGAAAGTTAAGCTGTGAGGCTGGCCAATTTTCTTTTAACTTGACTTCTACAACAACAAAATTTATTGTTACCAGTGGTTGTCTGAGATGTTTCTGCAATGCCAGGCATTTCTGTTTGAATAAAAAACGCCTCAGAGGTGCACTGAACGTGAATGAATTACGCTGGCAGCTAGCGTTAGTATTACTATTACTTCTTTGTATCATAGCAGCTCCTAGCAATGAAACAAATATTTACACACGCACCAAAGGCATTCTTGGTGACTGCAGCTTTGGCATTTAAAAAACAAAGAAGATGGAGCATAATACATTTGCCTGGCAACTGCGTGTGATTTCTCGTAGTGGGTATGCTAAGGAATTATCATCACTGCCCTGAACATTGTTTTGCACTTGACAATAGACAAATATCAGAGTGCAAATCATCCTTGTTCTGAGAGGTTTCGTCTAAGGTATTTTATGAAGTTGCAGAATAAATAGTGTTACAGAGTTGCAATGTAATCATAGTTCCTTCTTATGATGTTATTCTGGTTTTTGCTGCTTTCACTTTGAAGTTTGAGATCAAAGTTTGAGGATAGTTGAGCATTTTTTACTAGTCTGTTATTTATCAGTGGATTGGCTGCATTATACCCCTACGCATACAGCAATTACAAAAATACTAAATGGTTTTTTGAGTACCATAAATCTCTTCCTGTAGCTACTTGTGTCTTCTCAAGAATATTTCCCATTTCACTCTTGTTTATGCTAAGAATGTGTTGATAAACTGAAATGTGATGCCTTGGACAGCTAGATTTAAAGAACTATGTTTGGAATTTATGAGAAGGGAATTCAGAGTATACAAAGTTTTCGAGGTCTTTTTAACTGAAGTGGCTCCTGCTGTTGTTGATAGCAGCAGGCACATTAGCATTTCCTATTACTATTTAATTTCACATACGCAGAACAGTTAAGGCAACTGAGAGTCATTAATAACCAGACAAATAAAAGCTACCAGGTGGCAAAATTTTGTTGAGACTTCCATAAACATAATGCTTTATAGAGCAATGAAGGGAGAATGCTTTGTGGCAAAGATTTGAGCATATGTTTTTATAGAAAGCTTCACTTTTCACCTAATGCAGACGTTAAACCTTTTTGTGATGTCCAGGAATAATAGCAATATACCACAATGGTATTGAATTGTATTGAATGAAAGTAAACACTGACTGACATGAGAACAGATTTTACCTACATATCTGCATGTGTTTAAGTGTTAATCTGGTCCTTACGCTAGCTAGATTAATGAGAGGTATTGTAATGTAACCAGGAGGGAATTATGCTGTGGACACTAAGTCTGTGTAGAACTTAAAAATAATTATATTTTTATTTAAGTGCAGCTCATGCAAGAATTATTTGCTTCTGTAGAAACACAGAGTGCACCTTTATCACTGGTGTCCAGTAAAGATTACGGTTGTATCGGGTCTACATAAAACCAATACAACAGTACAGTACTACTTAAGATATCTTAAGACATGGAGGTGATAATACAAGCAGATTTGATGGCTCCTAATTGACCCAAATCCTCTCTGCTGTTGGAAGGTTTGCTCTAAGCGACAAGAGATTGACCTCTTAAACAGTTTGTATCCTTCACTGAGAAATGAAAAGTGGCTCCAAGAAGACCTGTGGGCATAAACATCTTTACTAGCTAAGACAAGTGTTTGCCCACAAAGAAGTAAATAACTCTTCAGACTCTTTCTGAAAGGCCCTTCTCTAAGCTTTGTTTGAACAAGACACCAAATAACTTTCCTGTATTTGGTCTATACATTGGCAGTCAGTATTAAGAATTAACACTGACTGAAGTTTATTAGACTACTTCATTCCGTTCTGTTCTTTGAGCCATCCTTCTTTCTCTTAGTTGGTGCTGCACAGCAATTGGTCATACGTATTTTGAGTATATTTATGATAATTACCAGCTAGTTACATGAACCGATTCAATGGCTAATGAAGTCAAGGAAACAATTCTCCCATCTCAGAGACATGTACATTATCTTACCAGGGATAACGTATCTCAGAGAACTCCAGTTACTGTTCCAATGTGCAACTCTTCTTTTAATAGTAGAAATGAATGGAGTTTTATTGATTAACAGTAGTTGAAGACTGCCTCTTGTTCTTAACCACGTACTTCCATCCTCTACCTGACCCACAGTCAAGCTGAAATAACTGCAAGAGTAAATAATGGACAGAAGCTGAATACCTTGTCTGAAAACTTTCTTTAGTCATACTTTGAAGAACGTAAATGCCTAATGCTGAGCTTACTTAGAGGACCTAGATGGTTTGGGTTGTGTCCTATGACTGTTTTTTAAAATGCACCATGGTACTTGGGGAAAAAAAAAAAAAAAAAAAAAAAAAAAACTCACACAGCTTTAAAGCCAAGACATTAACTAAATTCAGATGTTTTTATTTATATTATGTTTTAAATGTGCTGCCCGGACAAGCCTGATAATGTAAACTGCACAAAAGCAAGTTGGGTCACACTTGATAATCAACATTTCTGTGGTATGTCAAATCTAAGTTGCTTTGTGCAATCCTTGACCCTTTTATTAAGCCATCAGAAAGGCTTAGAGAGAATCTTTCAGCATCTTCCATAAGGGAAAATATTTAAAGATCTGTAAAGTAACTTGCTTCTGTTGTAAGGGAAGAAAACATAAACTTAGCTTAATTTCTCTTCTAAAAATGCCTTTCTTCCTGACTCACGATTATTTCTTCCCAGATTTTTGTTCTTCACACCATTTTGTAATACGGCATCGTTTTTCCTTTCTCATAATCTTCTTGGTCTTCATACTGTTTTTGACTTCTTAGTATTTCTTACTAAATGAGACCTACTTGCTGATTTTCATGCAGTGCTTTTTATATTACGTTTATCATCGAGATGTTTTGAGTAATACTTAATCACAGAGGTGTAAGGCAGGGGGTTCAAAATAGAAGAAAACCAAAAAAGTACGTAGTAAATTTGTGCAGGAAGAACAGAACTGCTGAGCTCCACTGGCTGATGGCAGAATGCCACTGAAAAAAAATGTCCAGGTGCACAGTTAATGCTCTGCTGCAACAGGCGCATCAATTCCTGGATCCAGCTGTGCAGATGACTACCCAGAAAATGGCTCTACAGACAGCTTAGTATTAAGACAGTGTATGTTAAAAGTTAAATAACAAATAAGCCCTAAAGCTTTTATTTCAGAAAAAAAAAGGTTATTTTTTTTCAGTTTAAGTGGACCATCAGTAATAGCTGATACAAGAATAAACAACGGGGAACGTACTGTCCCCAAGAGGCAGATGGCAAGCCTGTTCTGTGTATATTCTTGCACCAACTGGCAGGTCTGGCAGACTGGTTTCCAGGAGCAGTACAGGCTTTTGTGAGACACTCAGCATCCGGGCAGTTCCAGAGGACACATCTGGCTGGATTGCACTGCAGGTTACCCAGTAGCAGCAGGAACGTTCATGGTTTCCAGACTCCTTTCTATTCTCTTGCCTGTGGCCCACCGCAGCCTTGAGTGTTCCCAGCAGGTGTCCAGGAGAGCAGCGAGAGGTGACGCGCAGCTGGAGCCTAGGGGTAGTGCCGGCTGTCAGGTGTGGGAATGCAAAGGCTCTGGGGGCAGAGCAAGCAAGCCTGCAAGTCTTGTCTGTTCTAGAGAAGTGTGCTCTCATTTCCAGTTTGCCCATTTACTATAGAAAAAAAAAAAGACAAGGAATAAAGGAATAAAATGCCACTGCCTAGATGCTGTTACTTTAGAAACGTTTTGTAAATGTGCACTCATCATTGCTCAGGACTGTAATTTTTCATAAACTAGAGGAAATGCCTTGCCTCAACAATTTAAAGGGAAATAATGCGTATCAGGTTCATTGCTTCCCCACCAAGAAAAAAAAAAAAAGAAAAAAATTTGCAACTTGTGTTCACTGTTTATTGTGTACCTCTTCCTGTTCTTTTAGAGGTTTCATTTGCATTTAATTGTTTTTCCTCACATTAAAAACAAATAAATAGACCTCTAGTATGTATTTAATTTATTCCTAGTCTCCTGTAATTAGGCTGCAAATAAATAACCATGTGGTTACCATGTGACAAAGTGGCATTGAAAGGAGATTCTTTATAAGATGCACAGCAGTGTGTATGCGTGGGTGGAGGTAATGCAGGCTTAGTTCTTCCCTAGGCATGCCGCCCAGGTACAGTTAGGAAAAAGCAAGCAGTATGTTAAAATTAACACAGCTGCATCAGGAAATGTATACGTGCTATAGTGAGGCGCTTGGGATGTTAAAAGAAAGGCCTGTCGCTGCCTCCATTTGCTCAAATAAAAAAAATAAATAAAGGGCAATGGAAGTAGAGTGGTGGCTGAAAAAGGGGAAGCTGTAATCAACTGAAGGATAAAAAAGTAATAATAAGGAAACCTCTGTCAATTTGCTGCTGCTACAGAGGCTTTGGGCTGGTGATGAGAAAAGACTTCCTCCCAGGCACCAGGTGTCGGGTACGGGTATAAGGCACTGACCTGACCTCAAGGCGCTGAGGTACGCTGTATGGGTCAGCCTTCACTACGTGATCTGCAGCTAACTCCAGTCTGCTGGTAAAAACAGCTCTGCAATTAGGTGGATACAGAGCAATTTCCATCCACAGCAACCAAGATGCTACTGGAGGAAGCCAGGCTTATCCTGAGCTTGTAAGGAAATCTTGGTAAACTTTTTCTGCAAAGATTTTCCCTGTCAAGTGTGGCATTCATAATGCTGTCCCTGTATCACTCGTGGTTTTAGCTTTATGTGAAGCAAACTGATCGCTGTGCAAGCTGTGATATGACTGTTACTTATACAAAGCTACTTTTTCCCTGCGTGTGTCCTTTTTGTAGAGTTGGTCGTTGGTTCTGAACACACTTGGGGTTTGTGTAAGTTACAGATTGCCAGCAGTCAAGGAAAACATTTACTTAGATAGGAGCTGTGTTTATTCTGAGACATAATTGTGAGTGGTGCAGATTCATAAATCCCTTTTGCAAACAGTGCTTTTATGCTGTGTAATTTAGGTGAAGGGAAAGAGTGCATTGTCTTTTCTTGGTTTCAGTTCCCTTAATTGCACAAAATGAGACCCTGTCATGACTTTGGAGGTCCTTTATGCTTTAAACTTTCAATGTACCATTCTTTAAATAGTTGACGATATCGTAATTCTAGCCCTTGCAAAGCAATTTAGGCAGCCTTCAGTGTAGAAATTATATCTTTATTATATATCTGTATATCTTTATATCCGTGTAGGTACAGCATGCAAGAACACGTGATACATTTGGGTTACTTTTCTAAGTAAGAACTGGGTCTAGAAGCAGCTAGAAAGTAGTAAAAACTTTTCTAATAGCTGCTTAAAAATTTAATACTGTTTTTTTTCACAAAGTGATCTTCCTTTTAATCAGTTTTGATGAAATACTATCTCCATGCCTGCACTGCTATCCCTAACACCTTGATCGATCATGAGGCTTTTAACAAAGGCAATTTAACCTTTGTTGAAGTGCATTTAGAACACATTTTTATTTTGAGCACCTCAGGTTACACAGGTCAGGAGCTTGTGGCACAGATCTCGGTGCTTCCCAGCCTTAGGTCTCCTTACCTTGTTCAGCCCAGGTGTGTTGGCTGTGTTTGTAGGAGCTCAAGCTTCTTGAGGCTTTTTCTGTACCTAAGTCTTCGACTCTGTCCTTCTTCTCCTTTTATATTCCTATCATCCATATTTTACTGTTTAACAAACAGCTTTTGTCAGGTATTCTCATGCAGTAGTACAGCCAATTTTCATAGCTGTAATTTGTTACGTATCCCAGTTGCTACAAATTGATATTTATGCTTATCCAAAAATAAAAGCACGCTGCCATCTTCCTAAATCTGCGATGATGATTTGATGAAAGCTGATGTGCTCTGATGTGCTAGTAATCTTTGTAGATTTATGCTTTAACTGAGATTTTCTTAAATGCATAGTTCACTTCCTGAAAAGATTGCCATATTGCCTCTCATTTAAATAATTGCTCTTGGTTTAGAACATTGTCGTTTCAGGAACGAACCAAACTGTCTTTGTTTGTCTCCACCATGTGAAGCGGTGATGCAGAAGCGAACAGGATGCCCCTCGCTAGCATCCTGTCATTAGAACATCCTATGTTGACCACAATTTTTTCCAATCCTTTGGGTGGTGCCGAGGCCTCGGCAGTCCTGCTTTCCTCATGTTTCTGTGACTGTAATTCAAGTCTGTCAGTTCTGGAACCTCATTTTGCCTAAGAGGCCAATAGGAAAATAAGATTTAAGCATACACAGCCCTCCCCATACCAGCAATGTTATCAATCCAATAGATAAAAAAGGATGAAAATGAATAGAATTTATTGGGTTACCAGTTTTTAAAAGGTCTTTTAAAATTTTAATCATGATCTCAGCATGAGGCTGTAAATGGAGTCTTACCTCTCGTGGAATTGCCGTATAATCAGACAAGACTGCAGAAGGCGGAGCTGAACCATTGCTTTGGGGCAGTGCTAGAGGCCACTCGAGAAAACCAGCACCTGACCTGCTGGTAACTGTACTCAGCGAGGTTGTACAGGGTTGCATAGTCCTGCGTGCTCTGCATATGAACACACAAAAATTACTGGAGAAACGTTGCTTTTTGGGCCATCTTTCAGTCCTCAAAAAGCTTCAAGGAGGCTATATTTAGGTAGAGCTGATTTTCATTTCAAAAGAAGTCTCAAAAAAATGCAAGGATAAATCTTTGTTCTCTATTCATGTTGGTGACAGCTGTCT
This sequence comes from Oxyura jamaicensis, assembly GCF_011077185.1. Lineage (NCBI taxonomy): Eukaryota > Metazoa > Chordata > Aves > Anseriformes > Anatidae > Oxyura > Oxyura jamaicensis. Next base: position 6,017,991 of record NC_048904.1, read on the forward strand.
TACAGAGTAACACCTTCCAGTTAACTGAAATGCATTAACAAATGTGCTATCCGATATCTAAAAATGAAACTACCCCAAGTGACTAAAATTACATTTCTAGAAAGAAAATCTATTGGAAGCGCAATTTTCAGTTTATAGCAAGTAACATAGTTTGTGACTTGAGAATAAGGATTATTGGTGAGGCTAGCACCAAATACTCCATCAATACACAAAAGAAAGATAAACTGGAAGAGCGGGTCTCAGAAATGGCCCTGTAATTACCTTGCTAGCACAGGACTTTGTAAAAGTAGAAATGCAAAATAATTTCCCAAAGCGTAGTCGCTGCGCTTTTGCCGTGTGGTGATTGCTGCTTTTAAGGATCTGCAGACCTCGATAAGGGGAACGTTAACATTCCCTCAGGCAGCATGTCTGTACTGGGCAGGTGCCGGAGCCCCGGCACAGGCTGCCCCGAGGTGCCGAGGGCTTCTCCTTGGAGATCCCCAGAGGCCGCCTGGGCACGGGGCTGGGCGCTGTGCTGGAGCTGAGGGTTGGACCAGGCGACCTCCAGGGGTGCTGCCAGCCTCAGCCGTCCTGGGGTTCTGGGATTCCCTTTGCATTACTTGAGTTAGAGTACTGTAACGCGGTATTGAGGCTGTGTTGAAACCAGAGAATGAGGCTGGTGGAGAACAGAGCTACGTTTAGGTCAGACCATCTCATCAGGAGCACGTGGAGCCAGTACCCTGGGATGTCCTACCCCAGGATGCCCTACTGGTGGCTGCTTGTTGGTGAGGGCTGTTACGGGATTGACCTGAATTTTTGCCGTGGTTAGCAGACTGGTCACCCTGGGCTTGAATGTGTAATGCTTCTGAAATGTAATCATGTTGTTATTGGTATTCTGCAGTAGCTAGAACTTTGATCATTTTTTTGCAAATAACTTGTCTTTGAAATCCTGAATTTATGTTGATATTAGTGAAGGCCTTGATGCTGCCAGGATGTGTGTGACTTCAGCGGATGATGTTCAGGTGAGCAAAACAAACATAAACTGCCCTGTATCGGAGCCAAAGTGTAGCATTTCTGATGAAGTTGGAAGTGGCTTACGATTACGGACGGATTCCTGGTAGCACGACTTCCTGAGCAGTCGTTACGTACAGTACTTCTTAGGGAACTCAGAATTAGTCGCAGCGTGAGCTGCTGTTCCATCCGCGGCAGAGCAGCGTGAGAGCAGCGTGTTCTTGGTGGATGCTCTAGAAGGAAATTTGCCAGCTTTTAGATGGCAGGCTGGATATTTTTAAATATCTTTCTTAGAAAAGCTCTAGTAGGCAGAAAATTGCAATGCAGATTTAAATAGTTGAAGAATAATGTCTTTTAATTAAAAACACATACTAGAAGTTTATTCACCCAGATTGCTCTGTGTGTTTGCGTGTGTCTGTGTAAAATCTGCCATGGGAGCAAGGGAATATCGTGTATTCAATCATGAGTCCCTTCACGAGTCCCCTTGTGATTTGTGACTGTTTCTGTTATTTTTGTCTTCTGACAAAAAGTTCCCATAGGATTCCCTGCTTGGACTCCTGAAGGATCTGGAAAAACTATTTCCGTCCAAAATAATAATAGCGTGGGCTTTGGGGTTTGATCATGAACTGACATTTAAAAGTCATCTGAGGAATGATACTTTGTGATTGAAGTCAGTTTTTGTTTAATGCAGTGGTAGCTGATCCTTCCCATCTGGTATCACAGTACTTGACGTGACATCTTCAGTTGCCCTCTGTCCAGCTTGTGAGATTCCCTAGGAGTTACTTCCCAAGAGACCCACGAGTGGATCAGGTCATTCTGTTGCTCCAGTTATCGCTTGGCTTTCCTTATCCCACGAGAAAACCTAGAAAACTGGCAGCTACACAGAAGAGATTGTGAGGGGAAAATCCCGTACCTGCAGAGTGTATTTTGAATTGTCGTGTAGGGACTGTGGCAGCTTTTGCCTGCTCTCTGCCTGACCTTTCCATGCTTGTTCCAGATGCACACGTTTCACCTGAGCCCTAGTCATTACATTTTACACACGGCGCAGGAAAGGTAGACGGTGATACTGTTCCCTGGCTCTTAAACAGTCAGCGTTTCACACTGCCCGCTTACCCTCGGGTGCTGCAGCTTGACTCGCTGCTTCCGCCACATCCTCGCGCTGAGGAGTCGGCCAGGGAGAGGAGCACATTCTTGCCTAGCTCTGGGTGAGGCACTGCCTCGTGCTGCTCCAAACCCTTCAGTTTTAGAACGTAACGTGCCTGAAAAGAGATGTGGGTATTTCTGTTTTGGCTTTTTTGGGTGTTTGATGGATGGTAAGATAGGATCTTTCCTGCTAAGAAGCTGGATTTTATCCCAAACCCTGTGAATGACACACAGGATCAGATTCTCACAGCCTTCAGACTGATTGCCAAAACTCTTGCATTTAGTAAGGCACAGAACAACTGCTGCCTGTGTGCAAAACTCACCAAAGCAGTCACTCCCACGTACACGGGAGGAAAGCCGTGTATTCTGTCATCTCCTCAAGGTACCTCTGCTTTCCGTACAAAAAATACCACCCGCTAGCTGGGGGTAAAAGCACGGATTACGGCAGCTACACGGGAGCTCACCTCCGAACACGTAATGGGTGCACTCTGCGTTTTGAAAATGGGAACTCTTACCTAGTTCTCTAACCTATTTTGTGTTGTGATTCCCAAAGGGCCCAGTATGGGCAGATGAAGATAAAGCGTGACTCAGTGCTTAGCTATGCTGTGCTCGAGATCCCTTGTGAACGAGGATCTTTAGAGTTGAGTTCGGCAGATACAAGTAGTCATAATGTTTAGGGTTTGCAACCTGGAACTGAAGAGACTCCTAGATTCTGAGACCCTCGATGCCAGACAAAGGCACGTAGCCCATCTCTTTGGTAGGTGTTATTGAGAAGGAAAGCCTGAAAAACTTTGGGCATCAGAGGGGTGTAATTCCACAGGGAATGAAGCTGAAAAAAATCATTGTGGTGTTAGGCCAGCATTGTTTTTGTGCTCTAACTACTATGCACGTTGTTGCCTTTTATACACCTTTGTTCTCAGGGTGCATCGTGGTCTTTATCCCCATAATAATTACAGTACTAGATACTCTAAAAGCTTGAATTGGCAAATTCCATGTGTTTTATGTCATTTGGCATTCTGCACAACCCCCCTTCAGTTTGTCATAAATTCCTACAACAGAGCAAGTTCACATCTGGTAGCAATTTCAGTGTGCCAGATGAGGTGTAATCCTATAAAACCTAACTCATTTTCTCCGGTGCCTCTCAAAGATGAGCTCTCCTGCTCCTTTTCCGTCAGACATACCGCTTGCCCTCTGAGCTCTGCGGAATGACTTAGACTGACGGTCTTTCCACACTTTGTATGAAGTGCGGTTTTTGGAACACACGGGTTTGTATCAAGTACCTAAGACAGTACAAGCAAGTAGAGTGTTAGAGTCCTCAACATAACAAGCTCTTTTTGCTTTTTTTGCCTTTTTTTTTTTTTTTTTCAATACCACGTCCCTGCAGGGTACAGTAATTAAGTGTTCGTTCTCGGTATTCTGATGCGTATGGAGCTCCTCTTATTGAGTAAATTGTATCTTACCTACTGCCTAAGAGCCGAAAGATGCAGCCAGAGCTGCAATTTGGGTTTTTCTTTTGCGTGCTTTTAAATAGTTTGAGCAAACGTTATGTGTTTTGGGTAATTCAAGATACACATAGTGAAGACTGTGAAGTATTAAATGCAGTAACAAAACAGTAACGGGATGACTGATCACTGATCTGTCTTAGCACAGCGCAGTGATTGTAAATAGCTCAAATTCCCGGCAAAGTGGCTGTTTAACGGCAGTCAATCGTTTCATACGTGCTGTAGTTTTCTGCTGTCCCATTAGATTTTGAGAAGTGGTTGTTTTAGTGTCTCATTGCCTTTATTGCTTTATGCTCGCAAAGCACTACATGGAGCTTGCCAATCCTGCTTCTCAGAAGGAATAGCGAGAGTATCAGACAGTAAGGTTTCACCAAATCACAGAGGTTTGGTTTGTGGATTTTCTGTGGAACGGCGATGTATTATAACGTGTTATTAAGAACTTAGTTTAAAATGTTATTTCACACTTCCCTACGTCTTGCACTAGGACTTCTCAGACCTGTTTGCTCCTGCATGATCCTGTTTTTTATTGGGAGGTTACCAAATTAAATGTCTGTTGATATTATATGAATGATACTTAAAAATATATAAACATCAGAATGTTTAACCATTACTATTGTAACTTCTAACTATTAAATATGTCAGTTAGTAGTGGCAGTATATTGAAGTCCCTTGCAATGGGACATCACTAGCTAGAAGCCTCCTTGTCCACTATGATTTTTGTGACCTAATTTATACCCTTCTGAAATCTGTTTATTCACAGGCCAAACACCCTGACATTGTAGCCCTTCCGGAAGGACAGGGGGGAGATTACCTAATTCTGAGGAATCCGAAACTTTCAGGGTAAGGCAACGCATACATGGGATTTTGTTTGTATTGTTTTTAAGAAAAGGGGACACATTTTACTTAAAACTGTGGGGTGATTTTTGTAGATAAAGGATCGCAAAATGCACAGTGATAATCTCTAATAGTTCTCCTTGAAAATTAAGTTATTCCTTGCTTTGTAGAACTTCTTAAACACAGAGTTTAGGTGATGCCTGTTACATTTTAGGGTTATAATGACACATTGAAAACAAGGAGAGAGAAAAAAAAGTAGTGCATGTACAGGCTGCTTCCACATTGCCTTCTTAGATAAGTCAAATTGTATTGCTACCTTGTGTGCCCACTGGTACATTTTAAGGAAAAAAAAATAGTATCTTGGTTCTGGAAGCTCATATTGCAATGAAGAATTGAAATTCAAAGTTCAGGAACGCGGGACCCATCCCTCCTCTCCTGCATCAGACAACACAGCAGGTTCAAATGCATTTGCTCCACCTTGGTTTTCTTTCCGAATTACGTTACCAGAGCAATGGGCAGAGGACAGGTCCCGAGGCCAGCAGCCCTCTTCATGTGGCCGGGTGGGCCACTGGCAAATTGCTTGTGTTGGATAGATGGGCAGTGCGCTGGGTGTGACAGAGCTCATCCCTGCTAGCACAAAGGCCTGCGCGCAGCCTGTCACACCCAGTGCTTCCAGCTCTTACTTCTTTCTGTGGGAGGAGGAGGTGCAATGATCACAAAGCACTGCAGCAAAGCACAGTTCTTTGTTCTTCTTTCCATTAAAGAAAGTAAGGGAAATCACTTACCCTTCTGCTGAAAGCAGCTGCGGTTATATTCTTGCAGCGTTTTATAAGGAAATCAGTTAGAGAGAGGTGATCATTTCAATGTCATTTATTATTATTACTCTGCTAGGTTTATTTGGGCCCCTGCTTGACGTGTTCTGTCAGGTTTGGATTTTCAAATAATTTTAAGGGAAAAAATCCTTGAAGTTTCATGTAGCAAATGCAGTAATGCAGCTGGCTTGTCTTAAAGCAGCAAAGGTACCACTAATGTTTTAGACGGATCTCTGTGTACTCGACTAGAAAACCCCTTATCCTGCCAACTAACTGTTCACTTTTATTACAGTATGGTGATCTTGTCCCACTGCCAAAGCTGGAACTGAGGCAGAGCACCAGAAACACTCTTGGAGTACTGGGAGGATCTAGGGATACAGGGATCTAGGCCCTGGCTGTATTTATTTGTGTATTATTCTAAAAGAGCCATAAACTCTGTAGGGGTGGATGTTATTGCAAGCCCAGAATATCACTCTGTTTATGCAAACATTTCTTCTGACATGATTTTGTTTTCATGCTCTATCTAGCACGGTACCAGACCATGGGTTGCAGAGAAATCTCCCCTTCCTTGCACACCATACTCTTTTTACCACTGTGCTCTGTAAACTTGAAAGTTGTAAGAGACAAAATCAAGAACTAGGGGAAAAAATCCTCTTGCAGTTTAAAAGTTGCATGTACCTGGGAATGAAGTAACAACCTTCCCTTGACAACAAATTACCAGTTTTCCTTGGTTCAAAAATCTAAGAAGTTCTGATTCCTAAATACAAAGATCTGTAAGTTGCGTTACCTGACGTGAATTTTGTTTAAGAGCACAGTGAGCGTGAACCTCCTGAATCCCATGCTTTTTCTGCTTTTAAGGAACTAAGACAGTTGCCTAGGTAACAACTAACTTTCCTCTGGGTACGATACAGGTTTGAATTAATGATTGTCTGGAAGATACATATAGATGAAGAAGGGAGAACTACCCCTGTCCTGGACCTTCTGACTAAAGTACCAGAGCAAGGTAAGGTAACATTCTCTGTAGAGACGGACCATTTCTGAGCTTTTAAGGAGAATGCCTATCCCTTTCTTCGCCCAGCATCCCTTTAGATTAAATATAAATCTATCTTGCAGAGCCCAGCCAGGCCAACAAATCCAAATCTAGCAAACAGGTGAGCTTCACCTCCTGCATATCGAAAGGGGCTTGCAAAAAAATGTGTCTTCTTTTAGACAGCAGATAACCTGTCTTACCCTAAAATGCAAGCCTAACAGCTGCTTGCAGTAACAGCATACCTGTTTGAAAATAATGTTCACTTCTACATTATTCTTGTAGTCTTGACACAGAAAATGGCACCTATAGAAAATGCACCTACCTGCTTCCGAAGCATGCTGCTGCTGTTCGGAATTGAGACAACTATCGAGAATCTGATCAAAGTGACTGGCTTGGCAAAATGAATTCCAGCATTACTTACAAGAGGTAGCAATTTCAAAAGTCATTTTAATTAAGATATTGTGTTATGCAGTCTATAATTTTATTGAATATAAACATTAAGTTATTTTCCATTTAGAAACCATACTCATAAAACATGCTATCTGTACAATTATGGCACGTTATATATAAATTGTCATGACATGAAAATAAATACAGCCATTTAAATACAAAAATGCCAAATAAAATAGTTACATGTACAGAGTGATTTCATTATAAATTTATCTTTCTGAATCATTAATGTACCAGAGTGGTTTATCTTTTTAACATTTTCTAGATAGCTGGAAAGTGTTAAAAGATCATGCACTGTCAAAATCAAGTCCATAAAAAGTGGAAGTTTCATTCACAGCTCTGTAAAAGTACAGTGATTTTAAAATGACTAGAGAACAATAAGAGACTCAAAGAGTTAAATAGCTTTCTTATTAAATTAGGCTGGAAGCAGGCAAATAATTTGAAGATTTTCAAGAAACATTATGCTAAAAAAATGTAATTGTATGAAGTAACTTTTTTCCATCGCATAAGTTTTGGGTAGAAACAGCATTAAACTAAACAAGAAAGGACCATTATACTGTCATAACAAGAAGTGGGTGAGTTCGGTACTGCTTGCTGTGAACACTAGGTCATTTTTTGTTTGTTTTACTTACGGGAGAACTTCTAGTAGATAACACACTATGAAAGCACCACATTTCATACCTTTGTCCCTGAAGAAGCAAAACAGAATAGACAGACACCTTGTAATCTTCCTTCACTTCCGTCAGAGGTACCATTTGCTGACTTGTGAACTGTCAGCATTTTTCAAGAGTTATTGCCCTGCTCGATCACAACCAAATGACATTGTCCAAAGCAAACCTATACAATCTGAAATCACGTACTTCGTACATGGAGAGTAACACTTGTTCCTAGAATCAAGGATCAAAGATAAGAACTATGTGGAATCTTGAGTAATTTTAAGAGACCTCCTTTTCAAGTCCATAGCTGCTACAATCATGCAAAAGCAGTGCTACTTCCTGGTCTGTATGTTCCTTATGACAAAGTATGCAGCAGTCATGAAACAGGTGTAGAAATCAAGAATTAAACCGACTAATTTCAAAGCCACAGTATGTTTATAATACCATAGTTTTAATAAGCCACTATCTGATGGAAATAGTCTCCTACTGTTCTGGAAGGTTAGGAAAAACTGACAGAACAGATTGGTTTGTGGTAGAATCTACAGTGGAACAATGCCAGAGATTAAGTTTTGATGATCAGCAGCTCTGTAAAATATATCATTAGGTATAAGGCAGGCAGATTTCAAGTTTGGAATGCAGCAGACAGGCAAAATTCATTGCTACTTTACCCACTGACATATTACTGGTTTAGCTAGTTTTGCGCAACCTTTACTTTATTCCATCTTTATCTCTTTCTTGCATGAAAATGAAACTGTTTTATCAGCAAACACACTTCTGTTTGCATAAGAAATGTGTTTAAAGTTACAACATATAAAAAAAAAAATTCAGCTGCAGATAATCTTTCCCCAAGTTCTCTAACAATTGGAGGGTTTCTGATATTAAAAAAATGGACTTTTCCCCTGGTTTTCTTTCAAAAGAAGGGGTTATTACCATTGTTAACTACAAGCTTATTACACTGTTGTAGTATCACATTTAAGTAAGAGCAGCCCATGACCCCATTCCAGAAAGGCATGCTATCACCTGGAACTGGCCTGTAAGCCTGCGCATATAATTCACTTCCCACTACAAGGCCCTACTGCGATATGATTGCTGTTATTCTGCATTTCGTATTTCTTCCTTGATTTGAGCCAACCTACAGCATTTTACAGTTTTGCTTTTTAAATTTCAGGTAAAATGGAACTCAAACATCACACTGAGACCCTAATATAAATACATTTTTTAAAATGTTAACCTACATTATTTTGAAACAAATATTACCAGTAATACTGTATACAGGTAGCAGTAGCTGTATACAGGTAACGACATAGCAGTTCAGTGTAGCTTGAGTAGCATCTCTCTGCACATTTTAGGGAGCGTAATCCCCAAGCATGTGGGAAAAGTGGCTATAGATTTTATCACACTGCCCACAGTTTGAGCGTATCCTCAGTTTCCAGCTCAGGATCTTCTTTGTGGATGGCTTACTGCAACATCCCTCGGGCTTTCAGCTGTACATATCAATGTTTACAAAGTGAAGTCATCGTTAAGTTGCTGAAGTAGTGATACAAACGTAGTTCCAGTACTCATCATGAGAAAGTGACCCCCCCAGCTTCTGATAGTCACCTTTTTTTCTGTCACTTAAAAAGAACAAGCTGGAAAGCAGATGGTCATGCTACGCGATAGGTGGGATGTCAGTGAAATAATGCCAAGCAAATGCAAAGAGCAATTGACACGTTCTGAAAGACCTAAAGTAATCTGGAAAATTCAGAATATATTATTCCTATCGCTCAGTTTCTATTAGGTAAGAGCGAGCTGTGGTTTCACCTTAAATAGCAGCACATAACGTATAGAAAATAAAAGACCAATAGGTCAGACAAGTTAAGCTCAGCTATCAATCACATAAAATTCAAAAATGCTTACCTTTAACCCTTTTCACTTAGTTTCAGAAGCTTTAGGTAGATACAAAGTGATCACAAAACTTCTGGAGGCAGTCTGGTTGTTCTTAACCTCATGCATTAGTACTTAAGTGTTCTGCAGTAACATGGTAGTTCCATAGATCAGCAACACTTGAATAGCCACTTCAGCTGTATTTTCAGTGGACTTAATGCTAAAGTTTAGTATTAGGTTTTGTCAGAGCACTTCTTCTTCCTAGTAGGTATGAGCACAAACGCCCAGGCAATTCTCTTGTTAGTAATTAGGTTTTCTATGTTAGTGCAACACCTCAGGAAACCTGTAATTCTGTGCTCTTTCAATTCTAAGGAAGTGGACTTTTAGTAGTATTTTGATCTCTCCTCTAGCTTCAAGGTATGGCACGTTATCTGTTCTGTCATGTTAAATACATTCATTTAGGTTACATAGCAAATGCATGTTTTAGTGCTATCCCATGTCTTTGAAAAGGCATACCAATTAGAAACCATTTCTTAAAGCAAAAAACATTCACAGCTGAAAAATGCACTGAACACAATAGAAAACAAATCACCATAATTGTATTCCATTAATCTCTCACTTTGCAGCGCGTTCCAATGAAAATAACCTTAAGGAAACAGTTAAACTTTGTGGAGAACTAATGTGCAGTCTTCGTTCTCCTTGAAGAGACTGGACATAACTGGGTCGTCTTTGGCCTGTACATTCTTCAAATAATAGTTTACTATCTTGCCATCGAGTTTGTACTGATGAGGAATGCTTTCATATGGTTTAAGATCAAGGTCCAGGACAGAAACAGAAAAAGTGAATCTTGATTTGGATGCTAGTACCACAGGTCTTTGCTCAGAGCTGGAAAACAAAACCGTATTGCACAGCTGAGTCACCGAAGTTAGGATTTTTCATTCACATGTCCCAAGTCCCCTTACAGAAGTAACTCTCATATTCATTTTACAACTTTCATGAAAGCCTAAGAAAATAAATTTCAATGTAGCACTTAGGAAACTACAGCTCCAGCTTAAACAGTCTTAAAGTAAATTTGCTGGTTCTTCTTCCAGTCATTTTCCTTTCAGCTACTGTGGAGTTTAAGTCAAAACGTTACTCACAATACTCACAATTAGTCTGTCTCTGTATTTAGTGAATACACTAAATATCACTGTTGCTAGGTGAGACTGCATACAAATCAAGAGCCTTATTAATTAGCAGAAGCTGAAAAAATTACTGCAACTCTTACCTAGGTTCAAGGTAATACAATTTAGTATCAGAACTAGTGTCCAAGCATATCGAAGGATGGAGAATTTAGTAACAAACCAACTTTTGCAAGAGCCATCTCCCTCATGAACCTTTTACTCAAGAACTGCAGGGCAAACACAGAAGACCACATGCTCTGAAGTAAACTCCCCTATGTAAGAGCAAGGCTTACTGCTGACACAAGTCAGAAGAGGTAACACTACGGCAAAGCCTCTTGCCTTACAGTAGATGTCACCTCCTAATTATTGCCTTGTTTCTACTGATATGCTTAATATAGACGTCTAATTAAACAGTTAAAAGCAACTTATCTAGAAAAAATCTCTCAGATGAGGACGACAAGGCAGAAAAATTCTACCTGGCTAAATACCACGTATATCTACCATGAACAATCAACTCAAACTTCACTACGGGAGTAAATATAAAAGCTTGACCTTTCTATCAATTTAAAACTCTTCAAAAACAGGCGTCTACCCTGTCTTAAATCAGGACCTTACCAATTCACCCACAGCCAAATATTTGGACACACACACACACAGAGGAAAAAAAAACAAAACAAAAAAACACTTTTCAACAGTTACATGAATTTACTGAACTGTGTAAATTTATCTTCAGATTCATAATGAATACGAGTCATTCAAAAGCAGATAACCCTTACCATTCGTCTTGTAGACAAGGTGAAAGGGAAATCATGATGGAGCAGTCTTTAGCAGTCATCGCTATTCTGTACTGTTGCACCTACACAACATAGAAATGACAAGAATTTTCCATTATTATCTACCTTTATATAAAGCATATACCGTTCTTTATGTTCTTTCAAACGCCACTGGTACACTTAGTATGTTACTCTGTTGGTAGTTAAAGAGCTGGAAGTTATCTCTATAGCAGATGTTTAGCAAGAACAAGTGCTTTTACAGCATCCTGTGTAAGAACCATGTTTATTTCTACAGAAATGTCTTTTCCTGAAGGCCAGAGATGCACCTGGTCATGTAAATGCCTCCTCAGCCTAGACAGGAAATAACCAGCTTTTTTTTTCCCCATGAACAGGTGCTAAATATGCTTGATTTTAAGTGTTTCTGCTGTATAACATACAGCTTGGCACCCTGTCAAAACTAAGCACTTTTACCTGTACAAAATGCTAACAAGACAGCAGTGATGCTAACATATCCACCGATTTCAGTTAGACAAGTGTTGATTAAAAACTGTCAGACAAAAGTTTCAACAATATATACAGGAAAAGTACCTTTGTCAATGCAAATGCTATTGTCCCGTCATCTTCAGTTGAAAGATCTAGCAGCTTCTCATAAAATGCTTCATTGTAAGGCCCATCTATCTGTAATGTACTTCTAAATAAATTTTAAAAGAAGATTTACAGACAGCCAAGATGATTTACTGATTGCCAGTGAGATCTTTCTTCAGCAGCCCCGATGTTCCGATTAGAACATACCAACACGAACACCAGTAAAGACGGCAACAGGTTAATTAACACCCTGAGCAATCCCTATTATCCTCATTTTGCTTAAGATCTGCTACTGTTTGGGTTTGGGTATTTGGTTTTGGTTTGTTTGTTAGTTTGTTTAAGATGGATCACTCTTAATTCACTCTCAGCTCTGTATCACAAAAACAGTATTTTTTAGTGAAAACTGGAAAGTTTCAAAGTTCGTAACCGTGGAAGTTCCCAGAAAGCTGTGCTGAAAATAGCAGGGCATAAACTTTCTTACGAGGCCCTGCTCCCCACCCCCCCGGTTCATAATGTGTGCAGGTGCTTGATGTGCTAGCAGCGGGCTTACTCAGTCTCCTTCCTTCCTATGTTAAGTACCTGGACTCCTGAAAATATGAACCCATAAAAATGGGGTTTTAGAGCATACAAACACCACATAGATGAAAGAATGCATTTTCAAGTTACTTGCTTCACGTACAAACATCCAGGTAAGCCACACTGCAAATGATTTAAGCAGAACTTCAGGCCGGTGCATTGCCTCCCAGAAGGAGGCAACAAAGGAACCCAGAAGAACCAAAGGGGCACAAAGCTGCACCCTCTTGTAAGCGAAGCCAGAGTGCCCTCTTGTGATCACTGGCAGAATTACAGGCAAGTGACCCCTCAAAAATGCAAAAAAGGCGTCAAAGTTAAGGCTTTTGATAGTGATTATTCCAACTAATAAACGATATTTTAGAACTAATTTAGCAGCTTGCAATATTCAATATTTGGTCACCAGGCAAGAGATGTAGCAAGATAAAGATTCTTGTGTCTCAAGTATGATTTGATCACTTGTGATCTGGCATTTTAAGCTACTCTTACTCTGAACAAGGTGAGGCTGAACCAGAGCAGATATTAATTAGTCCATTATCCCTTCAAATGTCCTGTTAGATCCTGCAAGTTCAGTTTGGATTGTTGCTGAATATCAAATTAAGGGTTTCAAAGGCACAGGCAGTAGGCAGACCAGTACGACTTGAGAATGACTGTAAGAGTGCCATTATTGCTGCATTTAATGCCATTATCAACTCCCATGTTAGCTGGCATTTCAAGTTAGACACTCAGAACACGCAATACCAGTACTGATGGTGACACACAACATACCAAAAGGTAACAAATAGTTGCATCTGCATAGATGCAAAGATGTCTTGTCTGCAAAGCTATTTAATCAGAACTGACAAGACACCAAATCTTACCTCTCTTCAGGAAACTCCTCTAAGTACTGTTCAACTCTAGTGTACAAAGGATAGAGTCCTTCAATATCCAGCATGTCAAGCATCTGAGCCTGAAGGGTTTTATAAAGGAGACAACCCTTTGGTAAGCCAGAGCCTTCCAATTTATGTTTACCTAGAAGAAAATATGTTTTTAAAAAAAGGCAAGTATGATGTCTTTGTTTTGCTTCATTTTGCTATCACACGTACTTATTCACAAAGCAAATGCAAATATGCTTCAGACCAGGCAAAGACAAAAAGCCAAAACACTTCCATTTCCAAACACTAACATAGCAGGTGCCTCTACTTAATAGCACATTTAAATAGCACATATTTGGCTGTAAAATACCACACTTGCTATACAACTCTACAAGTTATTCAGATTAAAACAAACACTTCCATTGCAATCTACAAGAAATTTTTTGCAAGTTTGAAGCCACCACAAATTTGGTTTCAACAGTACAAACTGCTGGCAGAGAGTAATTTGGCAAAGAGTCTCTTTCATATAGTATAAATTGAATCATATTTGGTATTTGTGTAAGATAGATAGTGCTTTCTCCACACAATACAGCAAAAAGCAACCAGCAGTACAACAGATCTTCCTCAAACCAGATCAAGAAACATGCTATTTGTATAACTGGAGTAACTAGCAGCATCTTGACCAATTCAAACTTTATGAGGAATTAACATGATACAGTCTTCCAGCTCTCGTTTCCCATTTTTCCCTCCAGTATTCATACCTTCTCTTTACCAGGAGTGGTGTAGCAGAAGAAAAAAAAAGTGAGCTACATACACCCTAGCTGGCAAGTCTGACAGGAGGAGCAAGGAAAGGCACAAAACAGGTGCTACGTAACAAACTAAAAGCAGCCAGATTTCATCACATACAACATAAAAATTCCCCAGTCATTTAAAATAACCTGTTACCCGCTCAAACGGGTATTTTCTTTAATTTATCCTCTGCTCTCTTCCGAATTCATTTTTATCCCGGTCAGCAGGTACAGTGCTAAAAGTTCTTGCTGCAAGGTCACACTAAAAACAATTATTTAGCAGCTATGCAGCTCAGGACTTTTTTTTTTAAAGAAGAAATCACTAAATTCCCACTATTTCAGTTCTCACACCAGTATTAAAGACCAAATGAGAGGCAAACATCCAAATCATTATGTGATAACATTTAGTTATTGCTATTGTTCAAGTAATTATTTCTTACCATTTCTTACTAGCTCCTTATTAAAAGCACTTGCTTCACAGTAGCTTCTTCCTTGTGAAATGGGAACTGTCTTCATATCACCTGCCCTGCAGGCATCAGTACTACTTAGTAGCGTCATAGTTATAACATGGATTAGTTCTTTAACAATTGTCCTTGTACAGTGTGGTCCACTGACCAATCCATTTGAAGGGAAAAAGAAAGGTTTTAAGTGACGAGCAAGTTCGTTCCAGTCAGATACACATTCCTGATCATCTTTACAGCCATAAATTAGTTCCCCGTTCTACAAATGGAAAGGAGAGATTGAGATGCTTCATGAAATACAGTTACTCATACTTAGTTAAAGTATCAGATTTAATCTTTTTAAATGACACATGAAAGAGTTAGTGTAACTAACAAATGCACGCACTCACTTAAGTTTACTCAGATACCCCAGGTAACAACCTTCGAATTAGGACCAGAAAAAAAGACAACAAACCATGTAAGTCACACGCTACTTACTCAACTTAATAAACCGTAAGTAATCAGAACAATTGAAGTGAAATGATACTTAGCTAGTTTTCCTATTTCTTCTTTTTGAATAATGGCAATAGTGAAAAAGTGCAATGTTAAACAACCTTCGTTTAAAAGCCAAACAGGAAAAGGAAAGTTATAATAAAAAGGGACAGAAAAATCCTATTTACCTGCAGTCTAATGGAAAAATAGGACAGTTCATACAACTTTAAGGAATTCAAGTAGTTGGTTTAATACTTGAATAAACTGAAAATAATTTTATTTCTTAGAATTAATCTGAAAATCCACATAATTCATCACTTACTGCTTTATATTTTCCCTACATTACTTCCACATAAAAAGGTGACTTTTTTACTCCTTCAGTGAGGCATGCTGTGCATTTGACTGGCATGAACGTTGTAATTGTAATTTCCAAAAATACTTGTAGCGACATGTGAAGTTCTCTACCTTCTTTGTCCTGAGGCATACAAAGTTTTAAAATGGTCATCTTCGAAAGTCTTTTTCTATTAGTTGTTCCTTGGTGATTCATTCCAATTAGTTGGTTCTGGGAAACTCTTATTTACCTGTCCTAACTTGAAATCTAACTAAGGATTTTTCCATTTTTCCATTCTCTTCTACTTCATGGTCCATGAGTGATGGTGCCAATTAAGCAGTATCTTGACTGTTCAGGTGCCGAAGTCAAGTTGTTTAAACAAGGCAAAAAAAGGCAAGACAGAGACAGATTTGATTCTTACCTTAAATATTTTCAAGTTGTTCTGTGCCTCCTGTAATAAGCTCTTCAAAGCAAAGTGCATTCTTTGTTTATTTCTGGGGGGAAAAAAAAAAAAGCAAATAAGCATCCAAGAATGTTTTATCACCACCATTAGATATTTACACCCATGCCTGGAGGACTCTGTTCAGTCAGAAGTAAACACACCCATTACACATTGTTACTCATGCTAAAGTCACTGCAGAGACTAAGAAACTATTGGAAATTAGAATTTTAAATCTGGGTAAATTAAAACACTTCTGAGGTTTCATGTTATGGAGCAGAAGGTACTGTTGTGTTAATTAAGGAACTCTGATTCCTGAAATAGGTGTTAGGAGGCACATAGCACCAGAAATATTCACTGTAAAAGTCAGACAAGCAGGCATTAATCATTTTTAATGCTACTGGGAAACTCAAAGTAATCTGAGAAAGAAATCTACAATGGAATTTTTTTTGGCAAAAACACAATCGAGTCACACAACTCCTTACCCTGAGAAGAGGTCCAATGGGCAATATTTACTTGGTCGCTTCCATTTTCCATTTGCTACCTGTTGAAAAGCAAAACTACTCTTGTTAATCACTTTCTGTAATAACTGTCCTCAGTTATTTTAAGGCAGGTGTGTGGCGCTAATATCCTCTCTTCAGAAGTCCCATGACATTTAAACCCCTTGGACTTACAGCTCATGACTACGAAGTGTCACCGTTGTCATATTTACCTCAAATCACTCAAACTGCATTCACAAACGGAAAGCAGGAAGAAAGGTCACATTAAATTCCAATAAGGCACGGTGAGAGGATTTCAGACACATAATGGACATTGCTCAAATACATTCCACGTGTTACATGCTGCTTTAGGGTATGGGATGCCACCATGCATTCACTGAGCTGTATTTGAGAGGAAAGCTGACGTAGGAGTTTACCTAATCAACAGCTTCAATAGTCCCCAAAGACTAATGTTGTATTTGTTTGCTTCCAACTTCCCACAGAACTTTTTCCATCTCTCACTAAACAGACTCACACCCAGCAACTCAGACACATATCCACCTACCATTGTTAGTCATATCAGAGGTTTAAGCAACAATATGCAAGTTTCAACATGAAATAAGATTAGAACTGTGAATAAAACATAGTACTGTCAAAAGAAAACAGGATGAAGACCACAAAAAATTACCTTTAGATGCTGATGCATACAGTAACGACACACCTTGTGCTTTATCTCTTGTGAAACGTGGCTGGAAAAAGGAATGAAGCCACACTTCGGCTAAAACAAACAGAAATGATTACAAATAGAAATGCATTTCCTTATACAAAGGGCACACAATATGCAAATCTTTCAAGTATTTACACAGAAAAAAATTATAAATCACCACCTAATACTCCAGGGTTTTATGTACATCACTGGACATTATTCCCAATTATTTTAGAGTGCTCATAGAAGAAATAAGGACACGCAAAATTCATAGAATCATAGAATCATCCCGAGTTGGAAGAGGCCCATAAGGATCATTAAGTCCAACTCCTCGCACCGCACAGGTCTACCCAAAAGTTTAGACCATGTGACTAAGAGCACAGATTGCTGTGGCCTACGAAAGAAGCCTACTAATACCTAGGAATTTACCAAGTTTCAAAAGATCAGGAATGTGGGGAGGGAGCGGGGATGATATTTTATCCTATGGGTCACAGCAAAAGCAGTGAGCTATGCCATATCCTCCTGCTGCATTTCTTCAAATCTGCTCTGGTCAGTACACGCTTAAAAACTGTAAACAAACAAAAACACACACACACACACAAAAAAAAAAACACGGAAGGATTTTCTCCTATTCAGTACCTTAATCTCTATGCAGAGGATTGGCCGATGTTCCACAAAACGATAGGTCTGCAGCCTGGTAAGATTAGGAAGGCACATTGCATAACCACTAAGTGTGTCCATATCTTTATCACAGCGAGACTCTAGAGAGAAAAAAAACCACCACTGAGAAAATTAAGTGTGTGGATATTTATTTTACACTGTAGTTATGTTGTTCAGCAGCTGAGGGGAGAAAGAAATGAAACAAAACACACACACACACAAAAAACACAACACAAAGGCAGGATACAGTTTAGCAGGATTTAGCCAGTTACGCACTTGCATAAATCTGGCCTTCCCATTAGCAATACCCATTTTCTCTTTCCTCAAAAGTGTCATAAAGAGTGCTTCAAGAGCTGCTTTTAATGGCCTGTTTCCCGCTCATTTTAAGAAACTTAGCAATGAGAGGCCTGAAACAGCAAAGGAGTGGCCAAGGTAGAGATTTATAACTGTATTCAAAGCCACGATCTCGTGTTTGCTTACTAAAATTGCATGCAGTAGCTACCATCCCTGGGCCTGTGGACATGGACAGGCATATCAATGGTGTCAGGCAAAAGTTGAGGAGAAATTGTAAATCTAAACAGAATCCACAGGTGGCTTAGCTCAGTTCCTCAGTTTGCATGTAGTGCTTCTGCAAGGTTTCAAACATTTGTCCCAGGCTTGAAATCAAGATGCAATGTACTAAAAAAAAAATACTGATAGGAAGCAATTAACTGAAGAACCACCTCTGAAGGAGCACTAGTCTCCCTAACATTCCAGTGCTTACAACAAAATAATAAATAGGACAAAAACAACTTAAAAGAAACAAGTTAGGTTCCTCCTCCTTAAAGGAGGATTCCCAATTCTGTGATAGTTTATAGCAAGAATTTCTTCTATTAAGACCACTCAAAAATAGTATTTTTGAATATAGTCCCGATAAACAGTCAAAAAGGTTTCAGACTAAGGTTGCAAGGAGTTACATAGATTGAAGCCTTGAAATAACCTCCCTCTACACACCTTTGGGGAAAGGTAACAGGACAGAGAAAGGTCTGTGAGATTTGAATTCAAATTTAATGAGAACATACAATCCTAGTTTTTCAAATATCTCTGTTGCTAAAAAGACAGAGAATACATGTGTTCAGTTAACAGCATCTGTTCCTAAAAAAAATAAAAATAAATAAAAGCCCATTCTGAAAAATAGATCACAATACAAAAAAAATCACAGAAAAGGAAGCCTCCTTAGGCACCAGCCTGCAGACACATGCAGTACTTCACTAGGATGAGCAAGAGGAAACTTCTCTTTTTCAACAAAATGATTGTAAACAAAGTACATCCATTTTCAAGTAAATTCTATCATTAAATTCTTCTGAAGTATCATTGGTTTTGTAACTTCTGCTTTTTATTTTAGCAACTTTTATTAGGCACAGTATTAACTTACCTTGCTGGTTTCTGGCACTGTGAAACTGTCGGTGACAACATGTCAATACAGAGTGTCCTGCCCTTTCCATAGGTAAATTAAGTCACCTTTTCCCAAGGATCAAAGGTTTCAAAGAACTGGCTACACTTACCAAAGGATTTCATATCACATCTTTCTTCAATGAACTCTCCTGAAACAAGTTTCTGAGCCTTCTAAAGAAGGCTTGAGAAAACAGTATTTTAATATGCATCTTCCACCGCCCTCGTTGATCTTTCTAAAGGACTTCAAGAGCAAGGTAAAAAGCTTGTTCAGGAATTAACAAACACAGGCTTGAAGGGGATCCCTTTCTCCAATTTGATCAAACCGCTATCAGATGTGATTGTAAAGCCTGGAACACACCCATTTGTCCACAACAAATTTTCAGCTTTTCATTGTTTTGGTACTGAAAGAAGTTCCCTTATGTTCTGAGTTATGATGCTTTTTTATTATAAAGCACAATGTTTTTATGGCTTGAGGAATGACCCTCTTTTAATGGGGCACTTACCTGGCCTCTCTGGCTGAATCTTTAAACAGAGCTGTCTTACGAAGTCTAAAGGCAGTTGAATAATTTCCTATTAAAAACAAACAAACAAAAAAAGTAAATGTATGTATTTCGACACAAAGATTAATACCCAGTCTGGGAGTCTTAAAATGGAATACCGAAGTTCAGTGGATGTTAACAGCAGCATACTGAACTATACAATGAGCAGCCGCTCCCCCAGGTTAACCACCTATATACCACCTGTACCTGAGTTCACAAACAACACTGTGAAAACAAAATGGAATTTTAACAAATGCATGAAAAAACATCATTTTTCAGGATGAGTTTAATGTTCATGAAGAAACTCGCATCATTTCCCAAATGCAACAGACCCACTTCTGGCCGGTGTCTCGCTCCCCACCCCTCCAAGGCAGAATTGTGCCGATGAGGTTCCAACCCTCACTTCCCCACTCAGGTACCTGATGGTCAGTTAAACAGATCTCGCCACCCTGAAGTGCATGGCAAGGCAAGTTACCTCTGACTGCACACAAATCTAGACAGTTTGTGTGAACCCGAGTCCTCCCCTTATTTTGCAAAGACAGTCTCAAAATCTATCTTTCTTACCTCTCACCTTGCACAGGGCCAACAAATGACCACTTGTTTCAGTAGTCGCTTCAAACAGCTCAAGCTACAGAGTACAATCCTCATCAGCACAAAGCACGATCTTTGCTCTTAACCAAACGCTTCTTGTGTGTGTAGCTTGCTCGAGAATATCTGTAAACCCTATTAACTGCTTTCAGTGCCATTCAGTGTTCCTGAAAAGACTGTATAGTTTACAATGCATAAGCCATTTATTTTAAGAATAGAACATTTACCCCATGGTGAACATAATTCTCCCCAAAGAACTGCTTCATGACATGTTTTCCAAAGTCTACGATGTTTTGCAGATGGTGTAGTATTTCCTCTGAAGTCTGGAAGAAAGAAACATAGTAATTAAATTATGAAATAATGATAAACAACACTCGATGCATACGCGTACTCGTCACAGACTTAGCAAGCCAATTAAGTCAGTACATGTTGAAATTAAACGGACACACACAACTTGTGCTACGTTTGTTTCCCTACTGCTCTTTAAGAGGCTGGGATAGCCACAGTAACAGTCAGAGAAGATGATTATTCAACTTAAGTTTCAGAGGAAAAAAGGACAGAGAAAATCTAAGAAGTGGAAGCTGGAGAGGTGACTCAAGATCTATTAATAGTCCTCAACAACTCAAAGATCTGTAAGTAAAAGTAGAGACGCAGCAAGCCTCTTTACCCACAGGTTGAGTTCAGGAGAGGCTTGGTATGCTACAAAATACTTCACCTGGAGGTTCAGAAGAGAATGGCCCAAAAGACTGAGCCAAATCCCAAACGTTTGCACAAACAAAACTTGTTACCTGTCCCAAATGCTGCCCTAGACAATGAGAACTCTTAGTATAGCACCATCTTCTATTAATTTTACGCTGTGCATCTATAAAGAAACACCAAAGTTCTTCCACACGATAAAAACGCCAAGCTAGACAGAAACGAAGCTGCCGGAGTACCAGCAGCGGGATGGCCACATTGGCGTGGTCTCACCTGGACAGACTTCTGCACCTCGGAGAGGCAGCAGAGAGCCCGTACATGAGAAGCTTTACAGTATGTAAAGTATGTCCCCGGTCCTTTAGCATACTCTGGTTCTCTGCACACTGCTCTACTGGTACTACAACCTCCAAGCTCCCTTCCTGTATCTTCTGGAAAAAACACTCCTCTGCCTACACTACAAAGCACTGAACCATACAGGTGTGCTCCTGGGATTAAGTTACAGCAGAAGAAGAGGAGGTGCAACACTGACGTCCCGTTAGAAAATCACAGAGGAAAAAAAAAAACATCAACAGGAGAAAAAAAAAAATAAGTTTGGTACTCTGCACCACAGAACAGAGTACGAGAAAATAAAATGCTAGGAGGACTTCACTCAGGTAATGACAAAGACTGGAGGGAGAACCAGGGAAAGACAACATCCAGCACAAATTAAACGTGTAAGGAGGATAAAGCAAACCATCACTAATCACACAATTTTAATAACTTTATTCTATAATACCATTACAATAGGTACATTTTTTTTCCACCAGGAAGGGTTACCTAACAAATTTACACCAATTGCATAACTCAGATTATTCTGTTACCGTAATTCAGGCCTGCTGAGACTGCATACCAAGTTTAATACTCTTCCCGTAGCAGAATTAATTTTCCAGACTGAAAGAGCAATTCACAACACTGCAATACACCACAACGCTTCCCAGAATGAGGCTGCTGCTGCATGTTGCTGCAGTACTCCAGCCTTTTACTTCAGTAGCACACAGTACTACATACTGGGACTTTATTATGTAGCGCGCTACAAAAAAAATAAAAAAATTTAAAATCCTTTGCAGCAAGTAGAAGTCCAATTTTCCCCAAACACTTGCACAGCACTTCTATCATTCTATAAAGGCCAGGACAGCACTAATTCTTCAAAATGCCTGGCGTACTGTAAGTGGAGTTATTTCTCAGAACAGCTCTCCCTGAATCCTTTTAAGAGAGCCAAAATAAGCTTGGAGCCTCCTCAGAACAGGCAATCTTCCACTGCTTGAGTTTTACAACAAAACACACACTGATGGCGCCTGAGTAACTTTCTCAGCTGCAGTCGTATGATCTAAAGAAGTGCCTTTAAGAGAAAATAATTAATAGGCAACAAGATAAGTAAGCAGACCACCCACACAGGTAAGAAAAAGCCTATTTTTAAAGCAGCATTGCTCAGCCTGTGTTCTGCAGGAAGGCCAGCACCCATCACGAGTGCTGAGCACACCTACATCCACCAGAGGTGGCTGCCAGCAGCCCAAGCTCCTTCGCTGCTCCCCACACAAGGCAGAGAGCAGTGCCGGGTACGTCCCTGTTCCTCTGCGCTCACCCTGCTTTGACACCTGCCCACATCCCTTTAACAGCAAGTGTATTGGGAACACTGCAAACAAGAAATAAAAACCAACTAACAAACTACTGGAGCACCATTTTTTCTAACATTAAAAAACACAAAGATGAAAAACTTTGAAGTTCCAGCCAGTTCACTTGACCAAAAACACCAGAACTCAGAGGTTCCATATAATAAAAAGACAAACATCCACTCATACGAAAGACTCGTGTACACTAAAATTAGCAACATGCCATTGAAGGCATTCCGTGAGTCCTGATACTTGGTATTCTACTCAAGAAATGCAATCCCTGGTTATATTATTTATTATCAGTACTTTTCATTCAAACACTTAATTGTAACAATAAAATTAAAACTTGTGATATCATCACCTTGTTTAACTGCTAAGTTATGTAGTCCCTAATTCATTACCAAGCAGTATAAACACAAAGCAGTACTTGGTTTTTTATAAAACCTTTTCCAAAGGAGTTAAACAGCAGAGACCGAGGTGCACGTCTGAATTTCAGTATGCCTCCTACTGGAAAGTACTTTGCTTCAGCTGGTTCTTTCAGCGTTGTTTACGCTGGATGAGCTACATGCAGAAATGTATCACCTTATATCCTAACTGACCTCACACCAGACAGGAATATAAGTTACACCTAAAAAACATTTCTTCTGTACTGCTGTCACATTGCTCTAAGGTTGTCCCCAAACTCTGCTTCGGCAGGGCCACACTCATTGCTACATCAGATACAACCCCGAGGAACACCTACTGCGATCGATCTCTATGCTTGGTGGGATTCTGAGCAATTTTATTCATCTGATTATGCAGGAGAAAAAATAACTCAAGAATCTTAGGACTGTTCAAGAAGTAAAAGAACAGCATGCCCCAGGCATTTTCCCTTGTGTTTCACTATTCCAGTCCAAAAACCTACATGCACAGCAAAAAAGTTCACAGAAGTATCATCAACTTCAGCTCCAAGATACGTAAATGTGAAGTTACTTCCCAGCTTCCACTGCAATTTCTTCCTGACATGTCAATTTTTAAAAAACCATTAGTATGCAAGAATATCTTCAGAGTAAATAAATAACTAAATGCTGGTACCTCACGTGTTTTGTTCTTTAAATAAAGAGCCACAGACTGCTTTGTATTCAAGCCATTCCCCGCACCTCTCAAGTAATGGGCCATAGACTACTCACTAGGTTAGAGAAATGGCAGGATTTGAACCTCCTGCCTCTTTTGCTCTTTTATTTTTTTCCCTGGGAGCACTGTGCTGACACTTCATTTTTACCCATCACCTCTGATTCTTGATCAATTTTTATCCCTTTTAAAGCAAATCTAAGGTAACCCCCTTCAGTTCCTTTCTCAAGCAGAAAAATCTGCTGCTGCAGTCCAAGAAAATGGAGGCTGCGTCCTGCTCTGCTCCTTCTGCAACAGACAGGGCACTGAAGTCGCTCAGCGACAATGGCCGTTCTTGCAGTATTTCCTGCAGCACCACTGCACTCCCATAGGTCGATAAGCACCATTAATACTTTCCCCGTTGCCACAGACATCCTTACAAAAAGCCATACCTTCTACACATTCATTGCTGTCTTAAAATTTGACCCCCACAAAGGTCATGGTATCTATCAGCAGTCACATAATCTTAGTTACGTAAGAAGATCTCAAATTTCCTTCTGTTGCCAAAACTCCTGAAACACAAGCACGTTTAAAACATCCCCTTTTTCTTACTCCTGTCGGTCGCAGTTCTTTTGCAGATTTCCTATCTCTCCTCAGACAGTTTTTTTTTTAGCTTACCTGGGGGCTTTTATCACCAGGAGGTGTTGAATCTTACCTTATTCTGGTTTGGCGGAGACTTCAAAAACCGCAGCACCACACAGCGCTAAAGAAAGATGGGAAAGAACATTGATTTCATTAGTATCTAAGTGCATCAGAGCATATTTCATCTGAACACCACAGATGTCTGATTCCCCAGTCTAGCTCATCTAAGACACTGCGGGGGGGGAAAAAAAAAGGCATTTTAAAGGCTTGATTCACTCAACTCGAAATCAAGCACACCAACTTCTGCTCCCAGATTTGCCACAGCCTCCTCTACTGACCTTAACAAGGCAGCCACTCTGCTTCCTGTCACCAGCTGTAAAAGGGAGAACACTCCCTGAGCTTCTGTCACTGGAAGTCTGCAGTGTCAGTTGTGACTTCCACTAAAACACAGCATCAAACAAAAATACAGAAAAACACCCTATCGTTTTTGCCCAAAAGGTCTTTGGAAAAACCTGTAAGACCCACTAAAATACCATCTGGTGATAACGTTTTGTAACAGCGTGCTGGTTTTAAGCAGATACCTTTCAGTTAGCAGCAATAGCTACACAGCTCTGCTGATACTACTGACATTAGTACTGAGAACTATTACCACTGAAAATACCAGGGGTGTATTTTTCATGCTAGTGCATTACTGATTCATTCAACTGATTCTTTACTTGCAAATGCTGTGTGCGGTTGTTGCCGTGAGGTTTTTTGTCTGTTATCTTAAATGCTTTAAGGATTGAACATCAAAGATACAGCATGCTTATCTGCATGCAAATGAAGGGCCAAATCCAGAAGAGAACAGATTTCTTAGGAAGCTGGTGCTACTCTTCACACTTGGAGGATCAGATCAACTAGATCCTAATGTTCCCCAAATTTCATTCCCTATGTGTACCCCCCTAAGCCCTTAGACCTCTTACCAACACTTTCATCAATGCACTATTTACCACCAAAGTGTTAAGTTAGTTGAATAGCAGTCCCATACAGACAGAAAGACGAAAACAACAACAAAAAACAAGAAACCAAACAAACAAAAAACCAGGCTACAAAATCAGGGAGAGGAAAAAAAAAGCAATGCATTAAAGTAGGAAAAAGTAACACATGACACATCAAGAGGCTTCACACCTTTTGAAGAACTAAGACAAGGCAGAAAAAATAGTGAATTCAAAGGAAAAACTCTGCAATTTTTTCTTTTATTAAAAAACAATCCTGCCGTCCTTTCTCTGTAAGTACGTTCAGCATTCAGTTAGCAACAAAAGCCGTCAGAATATCAAATATGACTGCCCTTATTCTTCAAAAAAAAGAATTTAAGCAAAATTCTTGCATGAAAACACAGCAGCTTGGTAACTGGTAACAAACATTCCCACCGAGCACATCACCACACTGGAGCTACAGCAAAACGTGGCCGGTTGTTAGAGGCAGCTCAGTGTGAGTGGGAGCAGCAAGGATACAGAAAGCTGCATCTCTCAGAGCACAGCGGGATGTTAACAATTGCTCCGTGCTCTAGAAGGGCACTGTATCAAGGCACAGCAACGTGAGACTTCAGCCTTATACTTAAACATCTGCTTCCAGGCAAATACTTCTTTGGCACCCTACCGTGAAACAATTGTTTGTTTGTCTTCTAAATCATAACTGAAAGTTGCTGCTTGCCAATAAAGAGAGAAGCTGTAAGAGGGGCTGCAAAAATGTGCTGAAAGAAGTCACTGGAGAAGACAAATGCGTGTGTGCATGCGCACACAACTGTTGTCTTCACGTATCTTGGGAAAAAATGAGTTGCTGGTCTTGGTCCCCAGAAAGTGATGATCATCTGCAGTATTTTTTCTTCTCTAAAGCAGTTACTACAGTTCTTGCTTTAATTTTACTTAAAGAAATCCAAACACTGCTTGCAGTTAAGCCAAAATAACAAAATATGACTGGCATCAATCTACGCACTTTGGATTAGGCAGTTGCATTATGAAGCCAGGATAAAAAACATGCATTTATTCCTTCACAAACCAATATTTGATATTGGACTACAATTTTTTGGAAATATCTTTTAAACTTCTTTCTTTTAAGACCGAGCTACTCTGCAGGCCTCCTGAATGGGGGAGTTTTCCCAAGTTAAACACAGCTGGACAACTCTATAATCCTGATACTTCATGCTTCAGGAAAAAAATAAAAATAATAAAAATAAAATAAAGTGAACTGGTTTGCATCACTGAGGCTTTTTGACTTTCAGTCTCTGGTTACATTATTAACAAAATCTGTTTAAGAGATTGTGCAAGAAACAGGAAAATTTGCATAAAACAACATCAACAACAACAACGATGATGATTATGTATTTTACTTCTACTCTACCACCTCAGCTCACACGGCTTTCGAGTAAGCTTCTGTACAAGAACATGAAGAATTGGCCCGTCCAAACATATAGCCTGGGAAATGCCACCTCAGCTTCTGCTTTCCCAAGGCACCAGGCTCATACCACTTGTTGTTACATTTCTGTTATTCTAACCAGAACAAGTGAAGGGTTTTTCTGTAGAGGCAAAACATTTTGCAGATATCTGGTTCTGCAAGTGCCCAGTGTAACAGGAAAAGAGGCTTATCTAGTTGGTCACCAACTGGTGTTCATACATGCAAGGTCTTCTGGTAGGAACCAACCCCCCTGCGGAACCAACTAAGTCCCAAGGGGAACCCCCCCCCTTCCCACCCCCGGCATCTCCTAAGTCACAGTGCCTGGAACCTCACCGGTGTTTCCATGAGCACTGCCTGCAATTTTACAACACGAAGTATTAACCTCTCTGCTATCCGCTGCTGTCAACATACTTATGTGATGAAGGCACGCGCTGTACAAGCAGAACAATAAAACCCAGAAGAGCTTTAAAGTTGTCTGTATGAAAGTCATGAGCTTCCACTTGTGAACTTGTGAAGGGGGAAAACACTCTCAAAGACTGGTAACAAATCTTTCCTACAATTAACGCCAAATAACTCGTTGCAATCGATTAGACACCACCACCACCAACAACTACTGAAGGAGATGAAGGGATGAAGCTGCTCCTCCTACTTTT
Source organism: Oxyura jamaicensis (assembly GCF_011077185.1). Lineage (NCBI taxonomy): Eukaryota > Metazoa > Chordata > Aves > Anseriformes > Anatidae > Oxyura > Oxyura jamaicensis. Next base: position 6,045,274 of record NC_048904.1, read on the forward strand.
ACAAGACAATACCTGAAAATGTTGCAGAATTTCTTTATACAATAAAAACTGACTGTTTAGAGTCTTTAGTGTCAGGCACAAACTGAAGCACAGGAGGTTCCAGCTGAATATGGGAGGGCACTTCTTTACTGGGAGGTGACCGAGCACCGGGACAGGCTGCCCAGAGAGGCTGTGCTCCTTCTCTGGAGATCTTCCAAACCCACCTGGATGCCATCCTGCGCAACGTGCTCGAGGTGACCCTGCTCAGCAGGGGGGTTGGACTAGATGATCTTTGGAGGTCCCTTCCAAACTTCAGCCATTCTGTGATTCTTTTCCTCAACCCAAAAAGCTATCAAGAACTTACCCAAAATAGCTCTACAAATGTCAAACTTGCTACTATCACTGTGGCTAGTTAGTGCAACTTAGTCGTAGTAGATTTACACCAGTGTACAACCATTACATCTAAAAACAGTGCATTCTACCTAAATTTCAGTCAAAGGGAGAGGTAGGGGTTAAGTCAAGTTAAACAGGACTGCTATACAAGCCCTCCTTGAAGTTACTGATCTGCAAATACTAATAAATGACATTTTCCCTGGCACCAAAGATGAACTATGGACCTATTTTGCTGATATTGCTGCAGTAGAGCATTTGAACTGCACGCAATATATATGCTAGCTGAATTATCCTGACATTTGCTATTCCAAATTCATGTTCCACAACCCCTTCAATTCTAACTTTAGTTTGAGGGATTTAAACAGAAAACAATGATTTTCTATGCAGAGAATCCACCACGGGAGGGAAGCAGATGGACAAAGAGGTGTCACTGTCACATGTCAGAGAAGACAGATGCACAGAGGAATGCTCCTTCCTCTGAGAACTAATAAAACTCAGTAAAAATGTGTCCTCCGCACTGCCTAGGAACTCCAGTCAAAGCTTATCTTTATGATACTCAACAGATGACATTTTAAAGGTCTCCTCATCCAGGGTACCACTGTGGAACACGAGAGATGAACACAAACTAAACACTGGAAAATTCCATAGCTTTTGAAGGCAGTATATATGGTAATATTGTATAAAAGTGCAGGTTTCCAACTCAGTTTTCTGCTGTATAAGAACACGGATAAGATCACACAAAACAAAGTGAGGAAAGCTACATTTCCTGCCAGTATGGAGGAAGTTTAGCAATCACTCACACAAAGCGCAAGGAAGCCTTCAAAAATTGGAGCAGTGTTCTTCTATGTGGCGTAGGAGCCCCCTAGGAACAAACTTCTGATCTCTTCACATGAATAAAGATTTTCTGCCACAGCTCTTGGCTTGACACCATTCAGTACTTTAAGCCATTATTTGAGAGCAAACACCACCACAGGACTCGCTACGTGCAGCAGAGCTCCCAAGTTGCATCAGACTTCAGGCGTTCCATTACTCCATTCTGTTCGGCTACGACCTGGACCCCCAAGAGTCCCACAGTAACCCAGGTTTCACTTTATAGCGAAGCTGTCTATGATCCTGCAATACACGTGGTACCACTTCCAAAAGAACTGTGCGAACTTGCACTAGCCATGAATGAGGAAGCGTTTGCCCTCCAGCTAAGCCACCTAATCGCAGTACCTGTAAGGACGCCCAGCGATACGCCCCCCAGCGAGCGGACGGATCACCTCTTGGTGGTCACCCATGGGCACGCACCGCTGCAGCTGGGTAACACTGTACACGGCCTGACACCCTCCCTAACTGTTAGGAAAAAAAAGTAGTCCTTAACATTTAACAGTGCATCAAATACCTCATTCCTATGTCAAACAGGTGAGTTCTACAAACAGGAACATGAAAACGTGTGCTGAGCTTCCCTCCTCCACGCTGCTCCAAACCTCCACGTAGCAGCAACACCTCAAGCACCAGCGGGTAGAGCCACGTGCCTGGCAGCTTCGGTGATGTTGGAGGAGCAAGGCGTTTCAGGAGAACATTAACGGGGAGGGGGAAGCAATTAAAAGTCAAAAAAGTAAAAAGAAACAGGGATGTTGCTGCTACAGTCAGTGTCCCTGCCACATCAGCCTGCAGTATGAGAGCAGAGATTCTCCCTGTTTCCATCTCACGGCACAAACACGTGACGTTTTCACATCTGCATCTACAGAACCATCTGAGGCACTAATGTTGTGAGACGAGTTTTAAAGAGTATTTCTGTTTTTCTGTTCTTTCTGCTCTCTTCATGCACTTCCCCTACCTGGTGTCACCTTCCCTTTCACCTTAGGAAATACACTGCTAAACTGCACCGCACTCAGAGCATCCTTTCAGTGCAGAAACCTGGTAAAGACAAAGAAAAAGCAAATTTAATAGACTGGTACAATATGAAATCAAAATTCTATAACAGACATTGACTCAAGCAGCTGGTTTGGGTCAAAAAAATAATAAAAAAAAAAGCTTTGCAGCTAATCCACTGCTCATTTATGAATTTAATGTCTTCCCAACTGCTAATTCTTTTATAATAAAAAAGCTCTGTAGACCGTACTCAAGCAGAGTTGGTCCAGTCAGTGATGGTATCAACAGTCACAGCTACACCCACTTAGCCAAAGAATCACATGTAAATACGAAACTGCCTTCCTTTTTTGCGGTGATTATAGATGCTTATCTAAATACTAGTTAAACAAGGTTAACACAAGGAACGTACAGTTTCACAGGTTCGAGTGCCACTCAACTCAAACTAGTAATTGCCTCCTATTCCTAAAAACTTAATTGTTGTTTACAGCATGGTACACATCTCCTCTCTTCTTCTCCACTGATGACACACCTTGATCACATACTTGGCTTTTCAGCTGGATTCTGTAGCTGCTTGCTTCAGTAAACTTGGGCAGAAGCTCCTTTGCTCACTCGCAATAAATAAATACATAAATAGTTTTCCAAGTAATTACAACTAGGAAAGAAGGAACAAAGGAATGCATTATATTCAGTCATCAATCTGTTTTCTTGTCCTTTTTCTAAATAGGCAAATGGAATGCACTTGGCGGGGGGAGTGTTGCTAGACACTAGTTTATGTTTAGATACACATACCCCCAAAAGAACACATTGCTAAAGAAACAACTTCAAATAAATGCCCTATAACGGGGGGGACAAACGACAACACACAACAGAAGAGGTTTCACTGGTCCTTAACTCCCATTAAAGTTTATGCTGGAATCTTGGTCCAACTTAATCCCATGAAAGTTTTTATTTCCTCAGAAAATTCTACAGAAACAGATCCAAAACTCCTCCCTGTGTTGTATCATGTAGCTTTGGTGAATTTTTTTGACCCTTCCAGAGCATGAAATCAATCAGAAATAAGAATGACCATTGGTTTGGAATTTCAGAACAATCTCCTCAAGGATGTAAAAGTTTTTCAGTTCAAGTCTTAACAAAACTGTGCCTTTCCTAATACTCAAAATAAAATTCAATAAACAGAAGTTGCATCTCGCTCCTGATAACTTCTTAGCATGAAAAAGCAAAGACAGAGTAACTTGGCCATTCTTTAATCAGTGAGAGAGACAGAGAAGGCCACCATTGATAAGCAAGGCCAGCGAAAGGCAGGGGAGTATTTCTAATATTTATACCTGCAAGGAACAGCAAAAAGAACCAGTGCAGAAGAACCAGCAGGCTGCTCTTTAGCTCCTTGAAGTCGAGACACTCATAGATACTAATTCACTATTGCACAGACATTAAGACAAAACCACAACAAAACAGAAGGCAACAAAATGCGCTCCTAGTCAGGGAGCTGGAATTTCTCAGGAATGTCTTGGAAGTTTGGGGGGCAATACTGTACTTACACTGCTTTCAAGACAACAAAACAGATTCAGCCAACTCCACACAGAAAAGCAGTGGGATGAAAGGGAAGAACAAAGTAGGACACTCGGGCTCTTGAACTTACACAGAATGTGACCACCTGAAGAAGTGCCTCAAGATGATTTTCTCCACAAGACAGCAATTCATGATCGGCATCGCTCCCTTTTTGCCAAATAAGACCAAACTGGAAAGCTGCATCTAGCTCGTAATGCTGCCCATAAACTTTTCCCTCTCTTAGCAAAAATTCCTGTGTCTAAACATAAAATCTTGGTAATGGCCCTCTCAAAGTAAGCTCATTACAACAAGATTTTCCATTAAGATTCAGTTTTAACTACTCTAACCCAAACGAACAAAACAACAACCAGGCTGACTATTTCATACTTCCAAAGCAGTACCAGGAACAATTACCTAGCCCGATGTGATGCAAAGCACCCCTGCAGACACAGAATAAATTTTATTTCACCGGAAACAAAAACCAAATCAGTCTCCCATATGCAGAAAGGGCCGTTCTGCACATTCTTTGCAGCCACCGTAAGGCAGCTGCAGTCACAGTGAAATCAGAACTGAACATCCAAATAGCCCCCTACTCCCAACAGTCCCCACAAACCCAGAACGGGGACCGGCAAGGACATCTGTGAAGGAAGCACTGCTGACACTGTGATATCCTTCACCCTTACCCATGTAACTTGAAGATTTAAAAGCTATCTCAGAGAAGAGCCAGGTATTATTAACCTACTACAAGCACCAACTGTAGGAACCTTACGAAGCTGGATCATCTGACTTGACTCACTCCCTCAGCCTCCTTAGCTCTGCTTCATTTACCTTCTCCATCTGTCATCTCCTCTTTCTATTTAGTAAGCTCCCATATGCTCTGGGGATGGTTTACATATTTACTAACAAACTAAGTCCCTTACCAAACCCCAAAGGTATCTGTTAGAGCTGCTGGCACTCTAAGACGAGAAGCAGATTATTACTAACAATAAAGGCACCTGCAGACACACACCACAACCTTTTGCAAACACACATCAAGGTTCCTTTGGACTATCTTATTGAATACAAAACTTACTGGGAAAAAAACTCCCCTTTTATTGTTTTATCACATCCAAATAGTCATCCTGAAACGCAAGCTTAATGTTCAGACATATTTTAAAAGGAAGCATTAGATTGTCATCATATCCCAACATTAAAAAAAGTCAACTGCAGTGAAGCACAGGAGGGACATAGATACATGAAGCAAAAACTTGAAATATGTTTCAAGCAATATTTCAACATTCAAAGGAAATACAAGTCCTTATTTCTAGAGTCACTTGTGCTACTTTATAAGAACAATTTCTTGAAGCCTTTATGAAATGAAGCATTAGTGTCTCTGTAAAAGCAAACAACTGATTAAAAGGCAGAACTACAAATGAGGATTTTCAGCTCACTTCTGAAAAACCAGCTATCCCCACCTCAGAAAAAGGCAACAGCTTAGAAGAAGATAACTGTCCTACTGCAGTTCCTCGCAACCATCTCTGCTGCCCAAGAGCAGAGCGGAGGAGGTAAAGAACAGTCGAGCTCTCTCTATAAATTGGAAGCCAAATTTGATGCAAAAGGAGCAACATTCCAATAAAATGCAGAGAATACAAAGCATCTTTTATTAACTGCCTAGCTGTCTGTGGTTGTGTTCAGCTATTTTTCTTTTCTTTTTTAATTTAAAACAGTATCTGTACCACAGCTCTTCAGGCATCTCTGAGAACACAGCTAGAACAAGTAACCAGAGGATTCACAGATGGTGAATTGTGGCAAGTAAGTTATTTGCAAAGGATGCTAGGATTGAATCAAATACTCAACATCGCAACATAGGGACAAGGACTTCGCATTTACTGATTCAATGAACTTGCCGTTTTTGTGTACTTGGGAGAGATCAGTCTGAATGTATCAAGCACCGGCCTCAGGAACCAAAGGGAAGTGCCGGTTGTATTTCTCACTGGCACCAATGGTACAGAAGAGCTGTCCTCATTCGTTTTCTGGTAGCAGCATTTCAGGAGGTTGCACGACAGACAAAGGCTGAAAAACCATTCAGTTTCAGTTTAAGTTAATCACAGCTGTATTAAAAACCAATAGGAAAAGCTTTGCCACCATAGAAATTTGTCCCACGACACCGTATGTCTGCCAGAATTTTCGATTCGTCAGAACTTAAACTACAAAAAGCCAGGAAAACAGAAGTTGGAATATACATTAAGCAAGCAGCTTCAGTGATGACAGTGTAACTGGGAACGTCTGCAAAGAATTCCATCTTTAAATGCTGGAGAACTAATTAAAGTAACTCTGTGAAACCATCACTGTAAGACGAGATGCACTGACGAGGCTATGCCCCACCCAAGATCCTCTTTTTCTCAGGGGGTGAATATAGGGAACAGAGATGCACTCGCAGTGACTTCAGATTCTTTGCCTCAGTACTGACCGCGCTCCGCAGGCTGCAAGAGCGTGGGCACTCGTGGGGACTTGTCACTGCGGCATTCTGGAGGTCAGCAGCTGGCAAGCGGGACCAGCCCATCAGGCAGTGCTTCACAGCACTGTCACACAGCACGGCGTGTTCCACGGGACACCGGTCTGCCTGTCAGCCCAACCTCTGTCTATCGGCCACCATCCAAAGGCACCGGAAAAAACGTCTGCTTGTTGGCTGCATCCAGGGCTTATCAGCTCATCACTAGCAGAGCTGCTTGTTGGGCATGTGACTTTCCTGTGACCAAGTTTTCAATTTTGGTACTGTACTAACTCTGGATTAACAGGGCGTTACGTTCACGTCTTAAATACGCAGGGAATGGGAGAAGCCAAAGAAATAAACATAGCCTTAAAAAGACCCTGTGCCACGAACTGAGGCGTGCCTTGTTCTTCTTAGTCTTCACCCGCAAGCCGGCTCTGCTCTACACGATCAGTAACAAGCGTGTGCCCAGCCTGCCCGCTCGCCCCAGCCTGAACCCCAGGGACCTGGTAACAGGAACTTGCACAGAACCAGTTATCACTGCTTCAGAGAGGGGATCAGAGGGCAGGAGCTGAAGCAAAAAAAACTCCCTGGGTCTTAGTTCACAAAGGGCAGACCAGCATCTGCTCTCCTGTCCAGAAGGACAGGGGACTCGTCGGTTTGGTTTTGTTGCTGTTGGGGTTGTTTTATTTTTAAACTTCTCAGATCTTCCTGAAGAAGCAAGGATGAGAGGTTCAGACCCATGCAGGTAGGGACCAGCTTCCTTCCCTCATTCCAAAGCACCGCTACGCACAAGAAGGGAGAACAAGGCGACAACAAGCACACGTATGCTTCCGCCCTGGCCTCTCACAATCCCAGTTCATCTGTCTCAGCCCCCATTCACGTCCCCCTTGCCACAACCAAACCACCATCCCTCCCCCTGACCTTTACGCACAGTAAACACGAACCGAAGAGATACAGAATGAAGCCAGAACAGTTAAAATAAAATTCAATATCTTAACTATGCTGCTGCTTTGTTCACACAAACCTGAGAATGACTGACAACGGATCACAAGAACAATGATTAATCGTACAAGCATGTCCTGTTTGTAAGGGGTACAACACAACAATCAGCATCTGAACACTCTTTTAGGTACTCCCCTTCCAAGAGTTCACAAGCTATCCATGCAGGAAAAACATATACCTGCTTTACTTTCACTGTATCCTAAAGTTTTAGCCTCTTGTTAAAGAGAATTGACATGCTCAGCAAGCATTCTGAGTTTCTGGCAGACTTCCTCATCTCCCACGTCTTCAAAGATATCGCAGTTGCATCACCATTAATCCATTACGCATTCTGATTCCTATTGTTCAGTGACCGCATTTTTCTGAGCTGCCTTTTCCAAAGCTAAAATTTAGACGGGAAACAAAATCACGCGCTTTTTTCTTGTAGGAAGAGTACCTTTTTAAAGTATCTCATGTAAAGAGAAACGAGAGCCACAGAAACGTCCCTCCTCAAGTTTGAGGCCGTAATACTTCCAGCATTTTCCTCAGGCTGACATTTGGTAACGTTTTTTTACACTGAATGTACGCTTAAAACCCAGAAAAGATACATCAAACAAATACTGTATTTTTAGTCGTTCTTCCATATGTTATAGAATAAAAATGGTTTTCAGGGTTCCACTCATACGGCTTGTAGTTTTTTCTACATAAATTCCACTCCTTAGCCTTTTATAGCTTTACTGCCTTTAGATCCGTGAAATATCAAGGGCATTTTGGGGCACATCTGTAACAGAACTTAGACTGAAACGCGAATTTTTAAGGCAAAAAGCGTCCCTAAGTACGCGTTAGATAAAGAACAAACTCCTCCGAGGGCCGTTCCGAGCTGCGCCCCGGCCCTGCCGTGCGAGGCGACAGCCGGTGACAGCAGCCCGGTGGGCACGCCGTGCCTACACCCGGCTTCACCGAACGGATGCTGCCCGCCGGAACGGCGGACCCGGGTTTGATTGTTCCTTTGAAGAAGAAAGCGGAGGGAAAAAAAGGGTACGCGGAGGCAGGGGGCCGGCGCCACCCGTCCCCTCACAGCGGTGCGCGGCCCGGCCCCCGCAGCCAGACCCCGCGGGCGCTCGGGGGAGCGCGGTCCCTGCCGGGGCTGCCTTCCGTCGCGCCCGTATCGCGACACGACAGGCGGATTATTGCCAGCGCGTCTCCCCCGCCGCTGCCACCCCTGCCCCAGCCGCCGGCAGGGCGCTAAGGAAAGGCCCGGCCCGGCCGCGCACCTGGGGAGGCCCCGGCCCGCCCCCCCCCCCACCTTCCTCCCCTCACGCGGGGCCCGGCGGCGGGGGAGGGCCGCTCTCGCCCCGCCGTCCTACGGCCGCACCTGGCAGTGCGAGACGACGAGGCTCTGGTTGCCCTCCCCGTGGTACTTCCATTCATTCTCGTCCATCTTCTCCACTTCCATGCCCGGCCCGGGCCGCCCCGCCGCGCCCCGCGGGGACGGTGCCTGCCGCCGGCCCGCCGCCCTCACGCCGCCACCATGGCGGCTGCGCGCCGCCCCTCCGCCCGCCGCGCG
>NC_048904.1:6054468-6074081 GCF_011077185.1 Oxyura jamaicensis
CGGCACCGCCCCGCCGCCATCTTCGGGCCGGGCAGCCCCGCCCGCCGCCGGCACAGGGCCGGGCAGAAGCTCGGCCCTGGCTGCCTGTGCGCCCCCGGGCCCGGCCCGCAGCCTCCATTGCCCGCCCCCGGTGAAGCCCGCGGGCGGCGAGTAGCAGGCCCGGGCTCCAGGACACCCGTCCTTCAAGCACTGCACAGGCTTGGAGTGCTATTAAAGCGTTGAGGTGTTTCCTCCTCCTCAGCAAGGTTGAATGCCACATGAATAAACTGAACTACCGTAAGACAAATTGGCTAAACATCTAAGCTAGCTGTCACAAATACAGGGTCAAAGTCTGGATTCCTTAAGTCCAGTCAATTTTGGGTTTTGACCGTGAAGAACAAAACTTCCATTACCATTTAAAATTTACCACTAACAGCTTACAGTTTTTCCCTTTTCTTTCTTCCTCAAGAAGGTACTCCATGACAGTAACCTTGCAAGTAAATGTTACCTTCTGATTTCCTTCTATATCAAACATGCTATTTGAATTGTACCCAAATACAACTTACGCAGTCTTTAAGAAGTCAAAGCAAAGAACATTATGCTTTTTTTAAAAAAGGAAAAGATGAACAGAAGGCTGAAAATAAGACCTTCAAGAATCTGCCATAAGTCATGGATTTTTTTGTGTTGTGCTGTAGCTTAAATAATTTATAACCTAATTTCAACGAGATTTTTGAAAAGTAAATGGAGTCTAAACAATATATGCTTCCTTTTTGTCAAAATGTTGATTGATATGCACTTGTCCTTTTTATTTAACAATATGCTAAAGACTCGTATGAAAAAGAAAATGTGAATCCCTGACTCCTTTGGCCATTTAATAAAGACAAAAATAATGTCAGAGGGATGTTTGAAGTATGTTTGTCACCTTGCATGTTTGCTAAGTTCCATTACGTTGTGTAATAACAAATAGATACATAAAGAGAAAAAAGTGTTATCGCATCTTATCCAAAAGTGATAGAAGAATTTCATTCAAGATTACATACAAAACTTTCAGTGGAAGCATTATTCCACAGTTAATGTACATCAGACACATAGGATACAAACACTTAATAGGTTTACATGAAAAGACAAATAATATGTTGACTTGTAGCGGCAGAAGTAATTTGCCTTAATAGCATCAACTTGTAATACTAGAATTTCTTTAAAGATTTGATACCTCTAAAAAGTACACAGCTACACAGAAAAATAAAGTACAAGTTGAGTGCAAGGGTGAAAAAAAACAAAAACAGTAAAAAACAAAAAACAAAAACCAGAAAACATGTAAGTTTTAATGCAATCACTGTCTCTAGCAAGTGACTTCACCTCTTCCTCCTGCATTGCATGGTACACAGTTACCACTTTGCTACGTTGCAGGGGGGTTCTGAAAATGCATTGGTGAAACTTTGAGGGACAGAAGTTTAACAACATATTTCTCTCTACTTTATCAGTTTTTAAGTGTTACTTATTTTAGATATTATCTACAACACACACAAACTTAAGTATCTTAGGCTTCTGTGCTGTTAATGATGTTAAAGTGTTACTGAACTGGAATTCCTCCAGCATAGTCTTGTGGTAGAACTGCAGCTTGTGTAGACATACCTGGATTAGTCTTAATTAGCTATCTTGAGGACTAGCACAGAGCTCAGTGAGCTTCAAAATCCATCTGTGGATTTCAGTAGATAATCAGGCGTTTGTGGTATTTTAGTATGTAAATAAGCTATGTTAAAACTGCATCAGGAATATGTAGGGTAATCATACCTCCAGTTCCACAGCTCCCCTTAATCCCCTCACCTTTTTCTTTTTTATGGTGTTTGAAGGCATCAGGAGAACACTACAGGCTTAAGAATACATTTCCATTTTCCAGATTCTACAACTGTACCAGGTGGCTCTGTTGAGCTTTGTGTCACAGTCCTTCTTTCCTGGGTCTCTACAGTGTCAGGGATACAAAAAAAACACAAACCTTAAACACAGCCTTTAAATCCATGACCTCAGTATACTTAGCTGTGCAAATAATCTCAATGCAAGATAAATAAAAGACTTTCCCACAAAATAAAATACAAGAACACTGATCATATGACATTCTTATAAGCTAATAAAATGCTACCATGTAAAGCTAGTCAAACATTTGCAGCTAGGAGAAAACAGCATTCCTGTCTCTTTACATGAAGGTAAACATTACATTAGCTAATATAAAATGTCTTCCCAGCCTATTGTCTACCATCCCATGCTTGTAGTGGTATGCTTTTATTTAAAGTTGGTTTAAACTATGGAACTAACCACCAACTTCACATCTTTAGTTTATTGATCTCAGCTCTCCTGGATTATCCCCAGTACACACATCTTTCTCAGCCCACCACTACATGACTTCTCTCCCACCAGCAGACTTCAGCTCTCAACTTGTGCCACATCCTTTCCCCAGTCATGCCACAGAATTACCACCGCGGGACTCGCACACATGCAGTCTTTTATATAGGTTGTCAATTTACCAAGGAATAAGAATGAAATGGTTAAAAATGGTCTTATTTAGTCTGAGGCTAAAACAAAACCAGGCAAGTGTTTTGCATTAATATTCTGATGGCTAAGCAAAGTTCATTAAATCCAGGTATCAGGAAAGACAGTATTACTTGAGACTCATGATAAAGTCAGATGCCAATAACATAAATGTCTTGTAAGCTTATGAGAAGGATTTTTGTTCTAAGTTGCATCTTGGTTCTGCACATCACCAAAATGAAAGGATTCTGTAAAAAGATTATTCTGTTATTTTTGAAAAAGAATAAACATGACACAGAAGATCCTATCCTGCAACTCAAAGACAGTTGAATGTACGTAAACACTAAAATGAAATGGTTTTTCTTTTTCTTAAATTAAAATTAATTCAAAAGATTAAGTTATGTTTAACGAAGATTACCTGGCAGTTTCATATTACACTCAAGCCATCCATAATGGAGTACACTGCTGTAACTCACACCTCATTACAATTCTAAAGCTTTACCTTTTTTAATCTGGATTATGCTGCGTAATCTCCATGCCTTATTTTTCTCTTGAATCCATGATTGATCTACAATAATTTCATGCATATACTAGAAATCCAGAAAACCTCATGCTTCAGTTGTCATTTCACCATCTCTCAATCTGAGGAGCATTGACCCAAAGCAGGGGGGAATAAATGTGACTTGTGTAGTTTGATGGGGGGCAGGTGTTTGGTTCCCCCCCCCCCTTTTTTTTTTGGAAGCATACCTGGTACTTCCAACCATAACAAATATTCTAGTAGCTAAGAAAGTTGATGGCTTTGGGAATAAGTATGTAGCAAGAAAAGGTGACAAGGTCAACAACATACACATTGTTAACCAGCAAGAGCTTGCATACACTTACCCAGCCAGCAGTAACTGCAGAGGTGAATGAACAGGCATAATTACTAGGAGGTTACGTTGCTAGAGGTTGGTGAGGGAGGAAATGATGTTAAAGACCTAGAGCATAGATAATTTCTTCTCTTTATAGTATATAAAGTGCAGATGAATTGAATGAACCTGTCAGAACAGGTGAGATTTTTATACATAGGCAAGATCCTTAAACACTGCTTTCCATGGATAAGAGTCCTGTGTGTTCACTGAGAGGGGAAAAAAATAAAAAAGACATCAACAAAACACTACAAATGAGCCAGGATAGGGGAGTGGATATACATCATGGTGAATTTTTTGGATGAGTAAGAGAAAATAAATGGAAAAGGAGATTAACTAGAAACTGCGGGAGGCCTTTAAAGCAGAACATTATGGTGAAACCCTAGTAGCTTTGATAAGGTATTAAATGAGAATGGAACAAGACCAATCCCATCTAAGCACCTCCGTAAAGTCTGCTCTTACGGCATTTAATCCTGAGGGCAAGGAAGGAAAGATGAAGGGATAAAGAGCTTTTAGGTCTCGCTTCATATGAAGTGACATACCTGCAACTGGAAAACAAAATGCTCTTTACAGGAAGAGGTGAAAGCCAACTACCAGAGTTGGGTTAAGTATGTTTTTTTTGTTGCTTTTGTGACAGAGCAACACTTCTTAGGGCAGGTGCTATGTGTTAAATTATCAGCCCCCATCGGACACCCTTTTGAAACATGCGACTGCCCCTGGGCAACACCCCATGGGCTGCCAACACCTGCACAACCTCTTGTGCTTAGCCCCTGGGCCTGGCAGTGGTTAAAGTAGAGGACATCTTATTTTCTTTTTTGGCACAAGCCCTGTATGACCATCTTTAAATAGGCAAGGGAATACACTTACTTACCTAGTTTTTAGCTCAAGTGCTATTGTTCAGCTATGCCCTTTTGTGAAAGACGTCAAAACCTTCTCAGGTTGAGCTCCTGGTTCACTAAGTACAAGGTCTCCCGAAGATTAACTACAAATTGACATAAACTGGTGACACCTTACATTTCAGCTTATTCCCCAGAATGCCAAGCTGCATAACAATATCAAGAGACGGCACAGAAGGACCACGTAGCAGTTTTTTATTGACGAATCCTGTGTTACCCTGACACAGCCAAATACTTCAAAAGACAATGCCTCAGCTTCATAGGTACCAGATTTTTGACTGCGGTGGGGCGATCGCTGCATTCAAAGAGCAGCACCTAAGACGAATGCTTCACTGCCGTTCCCCTCCTTCCTAAGCCAGCTCCCTCGAAGGACCCAGTTACTGGCACCACTATGACTGCAATCCATAAACCTAGAGAGATTTTCTCCTAACTTTAAGCATCAGTTTAACCGTTATCTGCAATACGTAAACACAAGCACAATGCAGTTTCACACGCACAGAAGCCAATGGCAATACTATACTATCTCCAAAGGGCAGCCTCGTTCACGTTTCCGATCTGGACATGCACTCCTGTCCCCTTTTTGCATTGTCCTTAATCCATTTATACCCATATAGCAAGTCAGAGCAAATCATTCATCCAACGAATGGTCAGATTTTCTCAGATTATTTTTTTTTCTTGTTACAATGTTTTAGTTCACTCAGCAAACCACCATGCCACTGCACAGCCACATAAACCCTCCAACTCTCATCAAAGCAGCAATGGGAACGCAACCGAAAGCGGTGGCAAGTGCAGGGTTAGCCATTTTTTAGACCTGATTAAGCTGATTATGAAACTGTACTTTTAGCCATACTGCAGAACCTCCCAGCAAGGTGATTGCAGGGGGGTATGGACTTTCAAGGGAAGAGGGGGGAAAAAGCACAGAATGAACAGATTTCTGGGTGTGCTATGAAAATGAGCAGAGAGCACATCACCAAGCCACATCACTCAGGCAGCCCACGAGCTGCCATGTACAGTGCTCCGACTCCCCAGGAGGAAAAAAGGCTTCTGCCATCCCTTTATTGCAGACCTACCCGTGTTCTGGATCTGTGTTATCAGTGCCAGTGATAGCACGTTCTACTTAACTGCCTTAACAGCAATTGCTGAGGGAATTGTAGATTGTTACCTTTAAGTGCAATGAAGTGGGTATTTATCAATGATTGGGAAATCTTTCTGACAAAATGCTTGGCAAAAGCAAGTGTAAAACAATAAAAATAAGAACTGCAATGGATATGAAAGTATTTCACTGGAACAAAAGTGAATAGTAAGTGTGCATCTCACATCTTTCCCACAAGTTTCTAGACAAAAAGTAAACCTAAGATGCTCTCAAACCTAAGAGCTTTTCCTAACCGTGACGGGAAAAGGAATACCCCAAAATATATAAAGATGTTCTAAATCTCTCAAATCAAGACTTCTGAGGAATTAAATTTCAGATGACAGAGCAAGCATGAATTCCAGACCAAGTTTACACTTCTTAAACAGAAACAAGCCCAAAGAACAGGGAAGCCCCTTCTCATGCAAGGCTTGGTACTTTGGAAGGCACCAGTCAATGCAGTATGTGTGTACAGATTCCAAAAATATACCTGGATATTCTACTTAATGGTTGATTTTGAACCCATTTCATTATGAGACATTAAGAGTGCAGAGAAGAGACACAAAATCATATTTAGAGATAGATTTAATTATAATTAAAGTAGGGAGATTGGTGGAAGTTATACTAACAGGTATCAGAAGCTTAACTGTAAAGTGTTAGTGATTCTGCTAGCCAGCCAAAAAGAACCAGACCAGAAGCACTTCAGTGATGATAATTGTTCTCCAGCTGGAAATAATCATCTGGAAAGAGGAGATAATCTGACAAAAACAGGCCAGGCCAATCTCAGAAGCACTAATCCCAAGGTGGGTAGAGCAGCCTCCTATGTTTATCAAATGTATTTCCAGTTTCTTACTCCTCGCTGCAACAAGGAAGTAGAAGCCATTCACATAACTGCTTGACCTCCGTTACTTCTGGATGTGGAGGAAGAAAAGCAGCACTGCCAATAAAAATGAAAGATTTAAATCGCTCTTCCTTAAGGACCCAGTTATCAATATTTTGTTCAACTGTTTTTCTAGGGTTTTACAGCGTTGAAAATGCAGTGGGAAACAGCCTCATCTGCTGGTTTGAGGAGACAGCCAGGTGCCTACACAAAGCTTAGCGCTCCTCCCCCTTGCACCTCCCATGCCTCAAAGGCAAGTCACCTTTTTGTTGGTGTTGTTGCACTACATGACAGAGCAGCAGCAAAACATATCTGCCCACACTCCTCACATGGCTGGAGAGATCTCGGGTACTCAATTAAAAGGAGAAGCTCTGAGTCTGCTTTCTACCTCCTTATTACTTGTAGACAGACAAGTCTTAAGGTAGGATCGCTCACCACCTCCCCTTACTTAGTTCTGCTGTGATTCCTGTGATTTTGCTGGAATATCGTGATGTTCCTGATCAGATCTTCCATGGGACTACCTGCTTCAAACAAGTGCTTGACAGAGATCTTTGCTGCTGTTTTTAACTTCATTTCAAAAACTGAGAAAAAGAATGTGCTGCTTTACCTCATTAAAGGTTAGATGCAACAGCACTTCTTAATAAAAAGTCTGTACTTTGAAAAAATCATGGAACAGTGGTAACTAGCACAGGATAACTTCACCACCATGAAGCTAAGGATACATCTTTTGCTGCCTTTTTAGTCTTGATTATATTAAGATCTAAGCTTCTGCTAAGGTATGCACATAATTTTAAGGTTGACATGAGCTAATTTCCGAGTGACCGACTTCAGTCCCAGTTTTCTTACAAAATCCTTTAAAAACCAGCCATACAGCTGCAGACACTCCTCAAACATCCCCTCCTTGTCTCCCCTACGAGCTGCCCCCAGCCCTCACACTTCTCAGTGACCTTGGATCTACGGATGAGGCTGATGAGGTGCAGCTGTGAGCAGCCACACTGGGGCCTCTGCAGCTGGCCTGGAAGCCACACACAAGCACAGGTCCTCGTGGCCACGGGGCTGTTGCTGCCAGAGAGCAGCTGAAGCATCTGCAAGGCAAGGCAGGCACCAAAAGGTGCAGCCTGGTGGCACTGAGCAGAGCACATCTGGTGGCAGCAAGCAGGCACAGCCCCAGGCTGCTGCCCACCACTGCCTGGCACTCACAGCACCCATGCCCAGTCAGGGCCAGCAAGGTACGAGGCCAAACACACCTACAACATGTCTCTTCCCTCCTGCAGACTGTCCCCCTGCTGCTTTTCCACGGGATTAGTCTTTACCTTCACTGCTGCTGTGTCTTACGCACAGGTTTGCTCACAAAGGGGATTGCTACACGTAAGTACTGAGCCAATCCCCCTGGGGTCTCTTCATCAAGCCACGTTACGTCACCGCTCCCAGCTGGTCTAAAGTTAATAGTATTTCCAAATGAATCATTTAATTTTGCTGAAGTGAAAGCTTTAATGTCTGCCGTTATTTCATTGCAGAAAGTATTTTAAAGTACTCGGGTCACTGGAGGTTACTTACATTACCTTGGCCTCACAACTCCGTGCTTCCTTTCAACAGGACTGATCTCATTTTCAAAGGACTGATCGGTTCCAGGTCCCATTCAAAGCAGAAGGCTCTGCATTCACTTAACACTTCAGAAAGTCAGGCCATGCTATTTTAACGTCTGTGCTCAGATGGGAAAGCTCAGACACAGAGATGCATAGGAAGAGGTTAAAAGTAGATAGAAACAAACAAACTTCCATGGGAACGAGCAAGCAGATGGTAGTTATAAAGATGCACTTAAAGTGCAAGAAAAGGAAACAGAAGCAAATAAAAGAGAACAAGGAATGTGCAGAATATCAAAGACCATAAGCCTGAACTGTTACTTTCGCATGCAGATTGCATTTCAGAGATTAGTCCTAGAAGACCATTTATTATGGTGTGTAAAACCATGCCGTGGCTAACTCTTTATCAAGGGCACTACGATAATTGGACAGAGTTGTATAGAGAGGCTTTATAAAGAGGAGATTTTTCATGAGACTAGATCCATATTGATCCAGTGGGGAAAAAATACAACATTTCAGAAATATCCTGTATTACACCAGCCTAAACATGGTCACCACAAGCGACTCAAGCAATTATTCAAGGGAAAAATAGATAAAATAACAACACAGCATAACCAGTACTTACCTGTACTCTGTGTAGCCGTAGGAGCTGCGTGTACATTAACCTTCCTGGACAACTCAGGATCTCAGAGAGGCTTAACAGCATTTTAGTGGAATATCCTCGTACAAGGACCCCTCTGGCACCAAAGACAGAGGACAAAGGAATGATCTTGCCCTCTAAGCTTCTAGCTTTCCCTCAAATCACACACCGAGTATTCAGCTTGTGAACATTTCCCAAGTGCCCTGCTGAATTTAAAGAGTCTGAACCTCCTGGTCAATTTTACTCCCCTCTCTCTATACCCACTGCACCCCTCTGAGCATCATTTTGCCGCGTTTAGCTCTTTGTGTAGGGCATCCTTTGCCAGATAGACAACCCCATGTTCCAACTGAATGCCAAATAATTCTGCTTACACATCATCGCTTTCCAGACACAAGAGACCACCGAACACAGTGACATAAAAAGCTACCTGAAAGAAAAAAAATCAAAAGGATGAAGGGCTATCAGGAATTTTATCTTCCTAACAAGGGATTTTAGAAGCGATGCTTCATCTCACAGTTAAAGATGGCTTACTTAATAACCAGTGAGATATAAACACAATATACCGTGGCTTTCAGTTATTTTTCTGAATATATAATTCCTGGCACATTTAATAAATGAGAATACAAATACGTTATAGTAAATGATGCACACAGCAAAATAAAGGTTTGCTTTAATGAAAGAAAATTTTGTGAATAGTTTTTCCATCCTTTCCTTTGTGGCCACTGTCCTACATTATTTCACAAAGCATGTTCTTCATAATTCAATACGGAATAGTCTAATACAATACAGAAATCTAAGCCAGAGATCAAACTGAAGGATATTCTCAGGATCACTGCTTGAACAGTAGCACCCAAGTCACTATTAGAAGAACAGGCATTTTCAGAGCTTTCATGGAAAATGGCTTAATAAACCTGCCACGAAATGTCTTCCCCATTTCATTGCCTTTTCAATCCATAAAATAGAACTTGTTCATTAAATTCTGCTCGTTCAATCTATCCCCATGACAGAGCAAAGATGAACCAAAGGATCGCTCTTCAGGACAACCAATTTAGGTGCTAACTATTCCCTGCTGCCAAGAAGAGGCTTTGCATCTCTGTTAAGCCATGGCTCTTGGGACAGGGACCTGCTGCCACCTAAGACCACACGAACCACCACTTCTACTGCCCTTCGATGGTCTGAAGTGTCAGCAGAATAACAGCTCCTCCTAAGGCAGTAGAGAAGGTGGAGAGCAGATCACCGAGTTGCTGAAAGGTAAGACCCCTTACTGAGACACAATTCTCTTCTGCTCTTTACTGACATCCTTCTTTTCTCTTCCAATTACACCAAAACAAACCTTTAATAACCATTTGCTCCATCCCTACCTCTTTTCAGATGCTTCAAGAGGCATTCTCCACCTGTAAATGCAGCCATCCAAGTCCAGTATTCTTTAAACCAAACCACAAAGGCAACATAAAATAATAGCTTACTTTCTGTGGAAGTTTAAAACAAGTTTTGTCTGTAGTTTGTCTAGGTTATCACCTGCACAACCAAACACATCTGCAAGAGAAATCAGAGGAAATAGGCAGGAGAACCCCTTTCTCTGACCCTAGCTGGGACCAGCTGACAGGTATTTGCCTCATCTGTTCCCAAAAAACTCATGGATGGACGTTCTGGGGAAAACCTGCCAGTGCACAGCTATGCTGAGCTGATGACTAATTTCAGTCTACTTTGCTGCAGTAAATATCCACTAAATATCCATTCTTTCTCTAGCCAAGTGACCATGGATAAAGGGAACATTTACATGCTAAATGTTTATTCAAAAAAAAAAAAAAAAAAAAAAACTGCATTTCCTGCCTGTGGTTTGACTTCCCTACCCCCACGGGAGACAGAAATCCAGACTTCCAAAGCAGGAAGTCCTCAGAAGTTATATGGAAAGTTATCAACAGAAAAAGTTGCTCTACCATTCCTACAAACAAAAAGATAGGCACATCCACAGACGTGTTAGGAGTAAGGAGAAGTGACAGCAAACTCACAAGCACCACACTGCTCTTTTAGACCACAATGCATGATTTCATGCTAATTGCCCCTCTTGCTCTCAGATTCTCGGGCATACTCCTGTATTACTGCCAGCATAAAATAGCTATTTGATTTCACAGACATTAATTCTAGCAGAAATGCAGAGCTAGAGTCTTTACTTCTAAGAAATACTTCTTTTGGTAGAAGTAACCATGCTGCTGCTGCCAGTTTCCTAAAGCAATCATTTCTAACACCATGTCTACAGTAAAAGCAGCGTTACTGATGAATCGGTTAGGTGAAAACACGCATAGGACTCCCATTATATGAACCGGGGGAGTATGTAATGATGTGAAAGAACATTCATATACTGCTTTATTCTTCCTTTTATATGGAAATGTCCACAAAGGCACCAGGTGGATTACATACCAGTATCACGGAATAACCCTCTTCCGAAAAGTCTACGCAAAGATGCAAACAATAGCTCCGTAACAAAGCACCAAGGCTGAACAAAAATTAAGACAATCATTAAAAGCAAGTGCTGCCTTCTCTTCCTCTAAAAGGGGCAAACACCTTTAGATTTTGTATGCAGCTTTTTCTACTCTTTTTTTTTTTTACAGCATAGCAAAATGTTTGTCAGAACAAAAGACCCCAGCCCATAAAGAACTCCTTACGCGTTCTATATGATAATCTCTCCAGATGATGGGCCTAACATTCCTCAGGGAAAACATTAAATAGTTACTGGAAAGCGTTGGTAGGACATGATAAAAGCCATCATTGACGTGACACACAAAGACAGGAAAGAAAAATACTAGCAAACCCATCTGTGTTACAGCCACATGGATTCAGACGTGAAAGCAGCACCTGGAATTGGGGGGGAAGGGGGAAGGGGGAGGTACACACAAAAGCATCAAATGGCAACCAAAGATTTAAACACATACCTGTGGCAAAGAGTTACAAAGTTGGAAATTAAGCACACAGCTCAACAGAGAAGTCAATGCTATTCCAAACTTTTTTCATGCTGAAAAAAAATAAAAGTCAAAGAGCCTATTTTAGGGCTTCTATTTCCCTGGGGGCTTTAGGCAAGCCTAGGAATAGCTGTAGATGTAGGCATAAGGTTTCGGCGCTGTTGCTGAAAAGGGAATCCCAGCTTTAATATGTTTAGTTAGGTGTTTGAAGCAGTGGAAGTAACATAATTCATCACAGCCACGTTAAATAAGTAGTTTATAGGCAGTGAACCACACCTGGACGTGTATTACAGGAACAGCAACCACCCAGTATTGCTACACCACCGAAAATCTTGAGATAAACAAATCTTCAATATTTCTGAAGACTGAATTTTCTGAAGTAATCACAAAAGAAAATAACTCACAAAAGAAAATGACTATTGTAAAAAAAAAAAAAAAAAAAAAACTGCAAAAATATTTAACGTGTTAGCAGAAGGTAGAGTAAAAAGTGCATATAGCTTATTAGACAGAATTCTAGGAAGCTTAAGTTATTGGGCAGCTTTTTTCAAAGCCATTGTTGTTTCTCCCCACGTAGTTAACAAAGCTGACAGCAGATCTCAATATTCTCAATTATGGATCCTTGTGAAGCGATAAAGGAACAGATCTCACTCCTTAAAAGAGTAACTTCCAGGTCATTTCAAGATATTACAGCAGCTAGGAACAGAATACGAAAGAAACACCAAGGCGTGCTATTACACTCCCCAGTGTGGTATGAAAATGAACGAGCTGTAACTGTCTAGAAAAAAAACAATGCCTCCACCTCTGGATTAACTTCCCCCTTTTAACACAGCACTCCTGCTATCCTAGTCCTCAGGTTTGTTGTCCAGACACAGCACCTGCCAATGAACCAGCATTAATCTCTTTTCATTTCCTGCTGTTACAGAGGGTTAGCAAATTTCACTTATATATATATAAATATATTTAACATAGAGGACTGAGAAACCAGAGAAAGGTAAGAAGGAAGAAAAAAATAAGTCTTGTATGTGCTTTCCTTAGGATTTCTAGTCAAGTAAATTGGAAGATATACACAGGATCTCTGGATCTCTAATCAACAGACCGCGCTTGACTTCAAACTTTTGATTCCAGACTTCCAGTTTTCAATCCACTAAGTGTTTAGTCATCAATATTTTAGATCACATTTAGAGAGGCTGAATGTTGAAGGCCTATGGGAAAACAGCTCAATACCTATTTTAGAAAATACACATGGTTCTCCTGAATGGTTCTCCATCAAGGCAGTACAAATGTATGACTGTGACGAGGTTTAAACAGATTCTCTTTGCTGAAGTGATTGCAGACAGAACAGCTATGGCTTCAGCTTCAATTAAATCTTTGACTGATGCTTTAGAAATTAAAGACAATGAGAAGTGCATGTGATACCCTCTGGTACACCCAGAGAAAAGCACCATACCCCCCAGAAGAACGAAGCCAGATCGGTAACACGTTATTTTGAGCACTAAATGAGATCTTATTGCATTGTACGTTAGAACAATTCCGTTCTCATTTATACTTCCGCAACTTCGAAATACACCACCTTCCTACGAACGCCAGGATAACCCTAATTCACAGGGTAAAAGAAGCCGAAGGTGGCTGCTGTATCCATTCAAAGAATATCAAAAAGCGTAAGACACTACAATTTATATTCTTCTTCACTCTGACAGGTGCCTTTGTGCAAACCTAACCCTCAGGGCACACATTTGCAGCAGGAACATTCACACAACCTTGTTTTGCTGCTAGTGGTGCTGTATAAGTAATATGTAGAGGCCTGGTGCGAAGCATAACTTGCATATTCATGTCATATATACCTAAAGCTTACTAAAATCAAATCACATACAAAGGTGATGTACAGTAAGAGTACTCAGTATTTTACTTAGCCATATTTAGCATACAAAGTAAAGCTGCAGTCTTGCAATAACAAATCATTTGTAAGTATTCGTGAATATTTGTAAGAATTTATAAATAATTGGCAAGTCCCTTTCCTCCTCACTGGCAGGACAGAAGAGTGCTCAGTGCTGGCACACCACAGACACTGAGGTTTAGTTGTTTGAGCATATAATGAACCTGCTTCTGGGCAGTATTGTCTGACTACCTGGAAGTAATAGAACAACCCAGGCTGTCTTCCCACAACTTAAGAAATGTTTTCTGGTACAACTCAACTTTTTCCTTAGTTTCCTTGCTTGTTCATTCTTCCACTGTGTAGTAGACTATCATCCCAAAGTCAGACTGGAGTCAGGAAAGCTCCCTAGTAAGACCTACGTTATGATGCTGACTGCACTTGTTACTACCAAGCTACACAAAGTTAATGCGTCATGCTTTAGAAAGTTCATATTCAAATCCGCTTTGTCCTAGAATCTACAAAGACTTTGTTTATACATGGTTTTGGTTTGTTTGTTTTTCCTCCAAAAAACATGTTTCAAAGATGAACTTACACTCTGAGCAGATCTCCAGGATTGCAACCCTATTTTTTCCAAGTTAGGTATGCATTTATCCTGAGAGGTTTGTCTGAAACATTACAGAACCACTTTGTGATGAAATTTGTCTTCTTCTAATTGAATTATGTATGGCAAAGTTAAGTTATCAGAATATATAAATATATATATACACACACACATTTACAATTCTGTCTTGCAGTGACTCTGGACTGGTTTGCTCTTAACATAAACGACTAAACATTTATTTTTCACAGTATTTAGATTTTTAAGAACCCCTAGGGAGAACAACTGATACCATATAACTTCTGCTAATGGGGCTATGCAAGTATTACCATCAATAATCTTGGGTCCAATAGTTTCAATTAGTGATAAAAAACAAGCTTATCACAAATCACAATGTAATTTGCATGATTATTGCTACCTGATACGCTCGAGATCTATGTATGGTCATACTGATTGCAAAGGGGCAGCCAGACCTCCGTGCGCAGCAATCCCCCCAGGCAGATGAACATCTATGTAAGTGTTTCATAAATATACTTAATATATAAAAAATATGTGGCTGTGAAATATATTGCTCCCTCAAAAAGATACCAAGTTTACAAATTCCCATTGTCAGTTTACCTCTCAGTGGAAGATTTGACATGACTTCATACTAGAAAGCAAATATCACTTGCTAATACTGGAATAAGTTTAATCCTCTGAAAGACAGCGGTGAAAACAGATGAGCTCGTTACAGCATGAAAATTATCAACAGCAATTCCGGCGTCACAAGAGAAAATACTTTTTATAAAATAAATGTGACAGTAGAAGGTGTCAACATTACTAATCAAGAACTAGAATGCCTCTATCAACCCCAAAATACAGGTCTTCCCACTACACCACGTCAACGTGCATCAGCTTGAGCCTGGAGAAACCACACAAAGCCCAATTCATGACCGTGGAGATGATGCACTAATACCACATAATGCAGAAATGAAGACGAGATCAGAGTCCTGGATCACACCTCTTACCACACAAATGAAAAGAAAAAAAAATGTGAAATGGAAAAAATATACATGCAGTATTATTAAGCAACGAAATCTGAAGAAAGTTAATAACGTGAAAGGAATAATTTGTGGTTAAAATAGGTAAGAAATCAGCTATGCAAAAAGCAACGACCTTTTAACATACAACAGTAACTAAAGTGTAATGTTTTTATGTACATCAGTAATTAAACCACAACAAAGACAGTAAAATTGTTGAATCAATGCATATATTCAACAAACATCTCCCATCTGTATTTGATAATGCAGGTAACTTCATACTACACAAGGACGATGAAACACATCGTCCAACATATTTTAACTAGAACAGACGATATCAAAATCACTTTTAGAATTTTGTAAAGAAAAACATAACAACAAGATCCTGAAAAAACGTCTAAGAACTGGCTTAGGATATCTATGGGACCCTGATGCCTATTTCTGATGAGCTTTGCAGTTTCTCAAGAGCAGGTGTCCCAATATTAAAGATGTAATAACTAATAATTGCGGGAGAGTTGGATCACTTTTAATCACTAAATAAAAAAGGAGGTATTAGTATTAATATACTAATTAGTATATTAGTATTAATATACTAATATAGTATATTAATATATACTAATATAGTATTAGTATATACTAATATAGTACTTAGTATTAGTATTAATATACAGTATTAGTTTACTTCATAACAAGAAGCATAATTAGAAGGAAAACAGCATCATTAATCCCAGTCATCATTGTTTTATAGAAAAGCTGAGTGAATTTAAGATAGGTTAACTGTTAAATGTGCTATCTTCTGCTTATGGCAGTACTAGATCTGAATTAATTTTTCAGTGTTCTCAGTGAAGTGAAAACCAGAGTAACATCAGTGCTGGCGGAGCTGCAAAGGGTGAGAAAAGGGAGGTTTGGGTCAGTTGGTTCGCTACACTCATTCCTTAAGAGCACACCCACGCACATATTAAAGAAATGAATGAGTTTGCAGGAAGCATGTATGTAATTCCAAGTTAGAAGAATATGATTTACACTCAAACTTACAAGGCTTGGTCTTTTTAATCCTGAAAAGAAAAACCAGACTGACCTTGATTACAGTATGAAGTAGATACAAGAAGCCACACTGAAAGGCTTCTTTATCTTGAGGACAGAGGAATAAGGACACCAATGGTTAAAAATCACATTTAAAACACGCCAAATCCCCCCGTGAACTAACACTAATTGTAAGAACCTTAAACAAATACAGAGGACAGACAATACCCTCATCTCTTGACCTTTTCAGATCAAAACTAAAACCCTCTCTATCTTCTAGCTGCAAACAATGAGTCGGGGCGTGCTATATAGGAACTGCGGTACGTAAGCGATAAGGCTGTACAAACTAACGGGACCTTCTGTATTGCGTGGATTTTACAGCTCATAAGGACAAAGATTAAATGAGCATCTTTGCCGCAAGGCAATCTTTTTAAAGAACAGCCATTCTTTTTCACGCATGTTTCTTCTAGCTTTACTTATCAACAGTTGTTTTCCTTAAAAAGTGATGTCACCTTTCTTCCTGCCAACAACAGCCTCCCTCACTACCCAGGGCTCTATTCTCACAGAAAGGCTTTGTTTCCCACAGTACTGTCCAAGAGCTCTTGGCCGTGTTTTTAAAGCAGCAGAACATAGCTCTCGATGTCGCAAACACCAACTAGTCGGGCCTATTTACTTGCAGGCCAGGTGTTTGCTCCAGTGGGTTTTCTGCAAGCTGCCCAGCTTCCTCCACCTGCAGAGTAACTTGAACTCTGTGCCTGCAGCATAGGTGTATGAAACTGAACTTGAATTGCACGGACAAAAGCGTCCCTTTTAATGATCAGCATCAAATTTCCAGAGTAGGTTCAGACAAGCGGGGCACAGGATGCTAGAAACAAGCTATTATACAATGTACCAAGCGTGCCACTGCTGGAGCAGGATGATTAATAAATAAGAAGCAGAGTACACCAGAGCTGGATTCACCCAGGCTCTTCTCTGCTCTTACACAGCACACAAGAAAAGAACATCCAAAAAAAGCTACTGTACCCTGCTTGTCTGTCAAACCACACCCACTATCTGGAAACCATGCCCAGCGTCCTCACTGACCTGTAACTCCGCTCCTTTGAACATTTACTGCTCCGCAAAAGCTACCTTTCAGCTAAACACTTTGTGCTACATCCTTTCAGCCAAGCTATGCTCATCTAGTGTGCAGCAAGGCCAATTATCCTGCAAATGACACTTATCTAAAGAGGGCACCTGTCCTTAGTAGATTTAAAATTACTTCTTACAATTAGCAACAAACACGTCACATTTGTCCCTTAGAGGTCCTGAATAAGTATCCCGTACAGGCAATTCTATCACAGGAAAACGTATTACTAAGAAAATAAAACAATGCCGTAAGAACTGATTTTTCACTCTTTTAAGGTCTTGCAGCAGATTTATTTTTATGATAAACATCTTTTTTTTTTTACTTAAAACAGCCCAGAGACTCATTTATTGGACTGACAGACTAGAAAAACACTTGTATTTTTATTCTTTACCAAGTTTTAGCTACTAAGGATATGGCACCATGCATGTTGTTCAGATGAAACAAGACTGCTAGATGAGCCTGCCTCCAAAATAACAAGGCAAACAGTAATCAAGACAAACAGCAGTGAACGAGCCACAGCTTTTTCTAATGCAAACAACAAAAAACATCCTTATGCAAGCTGGAGCTCTGCCCTTTCCAGTTAGCCCAGACTTGGGCTAACTGTATGTTTTACCATGTTATTGACATAGTGCAAGATATATTTTTGCTGACATACTACCACCAGACAAAGCTCTTTCATCAAGTATGCAACTCTGACTGAGCACTGGGCTACCAGAGAACAGCCGTGCTAGACACTGTGCAGTCTTCCACAGTTGCCTCACGAGCCACAGCTTCTGACTTAGAACAGCTCTGAGGAACCGAATCCCATTCTGGAGTCTCCACATAAACCAGAAACAAAGTTTTGATATTACACTGAAACCGCTGCATTTGATATTTTTACTAATTTGTACCTAACAGGCATTAGAGACACAGACAAGATGAGAAGGAATCCAACCTAACTCAAGAAATGGCAGTTTCTTGTTTCCCAGAAAAAAGACAACAGTTAAATGATACTTATCATTCGTGTTTGACTCTAGCTTCCTACACGGCTTTAAGTTGCGGTTTTAGATATTAACTCCATCTCCCAATGAACTCAACAACATTCCTGCAACTGATCAAGTGTTAGAAAAATAGTTCTGCTTCCATTCAGTTTCATACAGCACACACTGAAAAAACACCCAGCTCTACTCCGACACCTTGTGTCTGAGCTGAAATTGAGTGTGTTGTAGCTATCTGAAATAAGGGTGAGCATTAAGGGCTTCGCCTTCTTAAGGGTGGAGTATCTCAAATGATTAGAAAGAGCTACAGAAAGCTTTCAGAGCAATGTTTCAAAAAGAAACAACAACAAAAGTCAAAAGCAGTTTGAACAAGTCTTTATTATTATACTTCAATAACTAGAAATAACAAGGTAACTATTTCCCTAGTCCCTTTTGTCAAAATGTTGGGGCAAGATGAAACCCAGCCCTGACATAAAAGCATGCTTTGAAAGAGGAAAAAATATAAGTTACTTTTTGTTAGTTGTGCCTTACAGCCAAACTTGAACGACCCTGAGAAAACTGTGCAGACAAGTCACTGGAAAGATTTACGTGCAGCTCATTAAATTTGTTTTTAATTCTTTTTAATTGCTTTGCAAGTTGAGTTGTTTTTTTTAAACCAAGCGTTAATCTTGATGAAAATTCATCATGAAGAGTGCTACGACATTTTTATTACAAATAGCTAGTACTTCCTTGAAAATATATGTAAAACAGTCAGCTGACTGCACAGTGCATTTACAGTACATGATCCAGAGTAACAGGCAGCTTAAAGAACTGCGTTATACATAAGTCCTTGGCCACAAAGAATTTGGCAGTGCTAACTACGGCTTTAATGACTACAGGGTGGAAAATACTACCACTGCCAATAAAAAGAGAATAAAGATCTCGGTTGCATCTACTTTTATCAGAAACCAGGATATATATACACCGTTGAACAAAGAACAGGAACTTCACTAGAAACTGTCATCATGATGTAATTCTTGGAAGGGCTGGATCTGCCGCTCCTTACGGCTGGTCCTACTCTCCAGAGGTTCGGTCGTCTCCTTCCCCGGCTGGAGACTTTCGTAAAGGGCGCAGACAGAGCCGTTTTCACCTATACGATAGGACACCTCGAAAGGGTCGACCCAGAGTCAATTCGCTGGGTAGGAGCCGGAAGAGTCTCTCGCGGCTCAGTCCGATCATCCCCGCCGCCTCGCGTATCAAGGGGTCCATCTTGTGGCTGATCCTAACGCACCGGTACCCGGAGCCCTCGGAGGGCGCCGGGGGGACCCAGTGGTGCTTGTACCGCTCTGCGGGAGGAACAAAGAGCGACGTCCCCGCGGCCGGGGGCCCCCGCAGCCGCCGCCCCCCGCTCTCCGCCTCCTGCAGGCGCTCCCGGAAGCGCCGCAGCCGCTCCCCGCCGATACCGCCGGCGGCCCGCAGGGGGCGGGTGCCAAACGCGGCCGCCGTGCGCGTCCCCC
>NC_048904.1:6079081-6121593 GCF_011077185.1 Oxyura jamaicensis
GTCGAGCGAGGTCACAGCGTCCCCGGGCGCTTCGGCTCTCTGCGCTCGTTTAAACGCAGCCCCTCCTCCTCCTCCTCAAACCCACCTCGGCTTGGAGGAGTCACCTCCCCGTCACCACCGCTGGCTGGGCTCTGTGGTTCTGGGGTTTTATTTTCTCCTTTGTTAGAAGAGCACACACTGCTCCTTCGCTCTTCTCTAAGGCGGTGCCGTATGCCAGAGCCAGAGGGAGCTCACCCGTGAGGAAACTAAATAGTGGCTTGTTTCCCCAATCTGAATGGTTTTCACCTCTTCCTTGCTTGTCAGCTTAAGAGCGTGACATCAGCTCTAGCTCAGTAGCAGCGTTGGTGAATTACAGAGCTCCCTCTGGTTTATTTCTGCTAGGTCCTGCTGTCTGACACGTTGAAGCAGTCAAGCAAGTTTCACTATGTTTACAATTAGAACCTCTTCAAACTTACTGTGTGTACAAAGTCTGCTTCAGGAAAGCAAGTCCCTATCCAGTTTGGACAAAATTGTTTGAAACGGTATGACAACAATAAAATTCACATACTACTCCTGCTTCACCTGAACACGACTGAATTCACCTGAATTACTCCTGCTTCACCTGAATACGGCTTCTTGCCCCTGCTCTTCCCTACTTAACAGACTACAGCATGACCAAGACAGGATCAAGAGGATCAAGGATCAAAACCCCAAGTGACAGAACTATAGCACCTGAATTTTGGATGGATAGTACCGCTTCCAACAGTCCCACTTCATGACTTCACATTTCAAAGACATTGTTTAAAAATCTAGCCATCGTACTTCAAGTCCATAAACCTTGGAGTATAATTCTGTATGTCATTTTATAACCTAGCCAAAGAGATTTTTATCTCTTCTTCAAGGAAGACAGTGAACTTTGTGCTTTCTTTTCCTTTCCCTCACAAGTGTTAGCTCTAGACGACCTCTCTTCCTGAGGAAGTGTAGAGAGCTGCATCAAGATACTATTTTATTAGAACACATTTTCAATTAAGTCCAGCATGCATTTCAGTAACTCAGGCTTTAGAAATTAATTAAAAAATAATCTTTGCCGGTAGCTGGGCGTAAGTCATCCCATTACTTCAGTCCTGTTGAGAATCAGAACACAAAATCCACATCTCCAGTTTTGGAGACTTCACCGGTAAGACTATCCAGGCACACGCAGACCACCACAGCTGAGCAGACACAATCATTACTTGTAGTCAAGTTACACGAAAAGGAGTAAGCTTGCGTTATTTAAGATACTACTTTGGTTTACACAGAATTCCTGGTAGTAGAAAATTATTCCTGCACAACTTTTTACTGTCACTGTAAGACCAGCTCTGGGACTAAGTTTATCCTGCATATTCTGCCAGGTACTTACCTCAAATGCTTCCCCACATTATGCACATCCCTTCCCTTTGGAAAATACAGAATTCCCCTACCATATCTGCACTGCGGGACTTCAAAACCTTTGACACCCCGGCAGTACTGCCACAAGCACAGGAAGACAGCTACTCGTTTCCAGGTGACATAGACAATCACACCAGCGTGCTTACACTGAAGTCATGAAATTCTTACTAGCACTCAGAATAAACATAGCGTTACTGTTAACAGCATTAAGAGCTATACAAATCCAGGTAAGGTATCAAACCATGCTTAATTACACAAAACACCTTCTCCTTTCCAAGCTGTGTATGCCCATACGAGTATAGACACAAATCCCTGGTCAGACGAGGCTCTACTAAAGCTAGGACAGATGTTAAGGGACCTGGTTTTGACATGCTCACAAGAAACTTGAGTAAAGATCCAAGTGGAAAAGACTTATGAGCAACCAAATGAATAGTTGAAAGCACTGCAGGAGAACAAAGAAACGTCACAACGCTGCTAGAAGAGATCAGTGCTCACTACATTGAGGTCTGGCACCTAGGTCCCCAAAGCAGCGCATTCAGGTGAAATAAGAAGGTTTTGCTGTAAAAATGAGAAGATGCCACAGCTAGGAGCTGATATCAAAGACACCTGGATCTTTTACGTTCTCCACAGCAAGTTTCAGCAAACCACAGAAAGAAGACAAACAGAAAGCAAGAGCTGTATAGCTATTAGACTTGCATCTCCATGCCAGGAAATGGCTCCACAGGCATTATTATCTAGACCTTTGGAAACTAGTTATTGCTGATTATGATAGCCATTTATGTAAATAGGCTCTTTTAGAGAATATGGGTCCTTCCTGAAACACAACAGTGTGAATGTAATTAAGCAATTGCAAACAGCATACCAGCACAATTAAGCAAGACCCATTGAAATGTGTCATTTTTTCAGCAGAAACAAGTTTTAAGCAGTACTCTCTCTCACTCTCTCATCCCCCCACACAAACTGCAAGCTCCTTCCCCCCCTCTCCATTTGCTGGAAGACTTTTAGCTTTCAGAGTTGAGAAACCTTATCATACAGACAGCAGAAATAAATGAATTACCACTACTATACACATCATCCTCTTCCACACAGATTTTTTTTTAGCTTATAAACTGAGACTTACCTTTGCTGTTATTCTGTTCACCTGCAAAGTCATTTCTCTCCAGCAGAAACACCTGGAATGGAGAAAGATGATCAATATCTTGTTACATCTCATTCCAAAAAAAAAAAGAAAAAAAAAAAAGTATATGCAAGTTTTCTACTCTATTTTTCCTCAACTTCAGCTAGGGGAAAAAAATGATGAAGCAATACATCACCATCGCTATTTAAAAGTAAAAACAGTAAATAACAATAGTGCTAGCGCAGTCAGTTATCATGAAATAAAATTAAAAACATGAAGACCAAGTAAAATCTAAGTGAAGGTCCTTTTTGCTTAAAGGTCTTAGTATGTCTTTCTAGAGTGACTGAAACAGAACCCTGGACCCTCTACAGGAAGGTTTTAATCAACACAAGAAATTTTTGTTTTACTCCATGTCTTTGAAGCGTCTCTCATTAAACATAATCCAGTAAAAACTCTCTTACAAACAGTAACTGCCTTTATCACCAGACCACAGAGCCAAACATTACGCTAACATTCCCAGTGCAGACAGAAAAGCATTTCCAAACACAAAAGACACACTGAACGAATTAAATGCCAAGACTCTTCATAGTCTCCTCCATCTAATAAATTAATTAACAAAGGGTATCTTCTTATGGGAAGCCTTACACCCTTACCTCAGAGATAAAGCCATACAAATCTCATCTTTACAGCCACCCCCCTTGAGTTCGTCCCTTGTGTAAGTAGCTGCAGCTGTCCTGCCAGAGGGATCACCTGTGATCGCTCCAGTGGAGAAGCTGGGAGGTGGGACAGCTGAGAACACCGCTCTGACTGCCTTGCTTTCGGCCTTTATACGTGGTCCCAGGGTCCCACTGTTTATACACGAGCAGCACTTAAATTAAACGCACGACGCTCCAGCAAGAATTTAAGTTTGCTGCATGCAAAGGGCAACAGAGAACTGAACAAGAGCCATCGGATTTCTCCTGTGGAAGGCCGCGCAATGCCAACAGCCCAGCGGCTCGCATTTAAAGGCCGCCAAGCCATCACGAGTCCCTGGTTAGCAGCCCTGGGTCCATCACTAGCCCCTTCCAGGGACGTGCCGCGAGGCCACGGCCTACTCCAAAGCTTGTCAGAGCAGTGGTGACCTCGCGCCCGCCTGAGCCACACGAGGCGTAGGGCAGCTGGAAGGGCTGTTTTTCTCCCCACTTTACGGAGGTTTTGCGCACGGACTGAGGTGCGACTGCAAAAGCAAATCGCTGCCAGCAACCCAGCAGCAGGCTTTTAGCAGGGATTTGTTGCGGACAGCGCGCTTTCCCGACACCGTGACCTCCTAGCGGCTCTGCTTTACCAGACAGCAAAGCAAAACAAGCAAACAGATAAACGGAAAATGAAAACCACGCGGCTGCGACCCCGCTGCCTCTAGGAAAGGACCCAGGGGGCGGCGCCTGACGCGAGGCGGCTGCCGGGGGCTCACCACAGCCGGGGGAGCGTCGCGCGCGCTCACGTGACGTCACCCCCCCTCCCCCCTCCCAACGCCTTTCCGCGGCCGCCCTCGCGTTACGCCCGGCGGCGGCTCCCATTGGTCGGGCAGGCAAGCTGCCGGCCGCTGATTGGCTGGCGGGCGGCGCGGCGGGCTGCGCGCTCCCTCCCCTCAGAGCTCGGCGCTCCCCGCCATGGCGGCGCCCGGGCCGCGGAAGCGGAGCGGCCCCGCGCTGTGCGGGGCGGGCTGGGCGCGGGGCCCCGCTCCGGCCGCGGCGCTGGGGAACGGCGTCCCCCCTCACAAGCGCCCCAAGGGGCCGGCGGCTGGGGCCGAGGCGCTGGAGGACCCGTTCGGGGACGGCGACGACTTCACGGCGGACGACCTGGAGGAGATCGACACGATCGCCTCGCAGGCGCTGTCGCAGGACGCGGCCCCCGCGGGCCACGCGTGGGGAGGCCGGGCCGGGCCGTGGGGCAGGGCCGCGGGGAAGGAGCCGAGAGGTCGGTGTGCGGGGGGCCGGGGGGGAAGGGGCCGGCGGCGGGGCGTGCCTCACGACCGGCTGTTCTCTTTCCGCGGCAGGGAGCAGCGCGGAGAGCGGGCTGCTGAGGGACGCGTTCCGGTTTGAGGTGCTGCAGACGCAGCACGAAGAAATCCGGCACCAGGTGGGCGACGTCCTGCCCTGCCCTGCCCTGCCCTGCCCTGCCCTCCGAGCCGCCCTTCCTTTGGGGGGGGCCTGGGGGGACCTGGGGTGCGGCTTTGCCTTCTGGTCAACTTGACTGAAATCCGTGGATTTACTGAAAGCGTCCTAACAGGAACAGCTCTAGCAACGTAACAAGAAAGAGCAGTGCTTTATGTCATGGGCATTTCAGCTAAGCAAATGCTGCTTTGTCAGCTTTTCTTGTTTCCTAACAAATCCATTCTCTGTTTTTTCAATGTCATTTTGTGCAATTTAAAGACTTGCAAAAGGAAATGTAAGTGGTTCCGTTACCTCCCGCTGATGCCACGTGGAAGCGTACTGCTCGAAGGAAAAGATGCAGGAAAGTGCAAGCACGCAGACGGCCACACCGAGTCAGGCAGCTTAACAAGAACATAAGATCTGAGCAAGTTTGTGCAAATATTTTACCAGAATATTCTTTTAGTTTCTGGTAGAATTTCATACAGAAACCACTACCCAAGATTGTATAATACTCTTCAGTGTATTTTTAAAAATGCCCAGGTAGCTGTTTTTTGATACCCCTTAGTGTCAAAGAGATCAGCTGCTTAAAAACACCTCGTGTCAGGAAATTTCTTCTTTGATTTTACTTTGAAGTTCATGTGTGATTCTAGCAGATGGGGCTTGACTACTAAGAGAGGCAGTAAAAGAGGAATAACTTGTGCATAGCGGTTATACTTCAATAGGTCTTTGTTTCCTCACGGTTGTGCTTTCTCCCATATGGAAGGGTCCTACTCTGTTTACGTTTCTGTCACTATCCTTACCTCTCTTCCACTTTTATGTCCTCCTTTATTGGGAAGGCCCTGCCTGAACACCACATTCAACATGAGGATAAAGCGTAATTTTATATGATGATATAGAGGTGTCTTTATACTTTTTTTTTCTCAATTCTTTTCTAAGTAATCCATTCTATTCTCTCTCCAAAGTCTTGTCTCTGAGCAGTGATGGCTGTTCAGAGTAATCGAGACTATACGGGTCATGAAGATACTGTCTGGGGCTGGTAACTTGTCTTAGGACAGCGTTGTTGGCTGCTGTGCTTGATGAGATACTGTGGTTAAATTATCGTTGTTACATCCCAACATTTTAATAAGTTATTGTTGTGCGCGACTTGAATACTTTTCAAAGAAATAACATAAACATAGAGATAGAAAAGAATGGTCTCTGGCAGATACCAGGACAGTATATTGACATACGCCTTTGCGGTCATTTTATAATTCTGTTAGAGAAAACACTAGCTGAGCCTGATTTAATCAGGGAAAAAAAAGATTAGAAGCCATACTGCAGACTTTCTAAACTGGTTTGCAGAAGCATTTTTCTCTCTAGAAAATAAAAGCATGCTTAATCTTCAACCACATAGATAATGATACAAATACTTTTGGTTAAATACATTGTTTAATGGAATTCATCTCTTTGCAGCTGAAAGAAATGCAGGATGAAATTCTTATTAAAAATGGAGAAATTAAAATTTTGCGCGACTCAATGCAGCAGATGGAGTATGCTATGGAGGAACAGAAAAAGTCATATATGCTATTGGAACAGCAAAAATCTCAGACCATAAAGGACAAGGAAAGAGAGTTCTCCAAAAAGGTTTGTAACTATATCAGTTACCTTCACATCACATGTGGAAGCTAATTTTATGACTTACATGATATTATAGTCCATTTAGTCAAAGGAAGAATATTTGTATGGAACTTCCAAATCACGTATGCTTTTATTTTGTTATCTAGAAGAAAACACGTGTAAGACCTTGCTGGTGGCTTTCTTCTGCCAGCATAAAAGAACAAAGTTTAAATGGTAGAATTTTTTGATTACTTGTTGTTTTCTTAAACAATCCCCAGAAAATTACAATTGGAATGTATTGTTAAATGGAAAAACTAGGCAGAATATGCTGTATGACTCTGATCAGATTGCTATTCCTGTTGCAGTCATCTTTCTGAAAGCCCCTGAAGAGGACAGTGGCTGCTTTTGTGCTGTTTACTCTGCTGTTAATGGCCTCACTGTAGTCATACTCTGCGTGGCACTTGGTCTTACCAAGTCACATGTTTCTTGCCTGAATTTTGACACTTGGTTCTAACATAGTATTAATTGGATTAGGATACATAAAAATGGAGAACTTGTGCAGAGATCACAGTAAGTAGATGGTAATCTTGGAATCTTACAGTAATTTGAGTTGCTTTGCAGTTATAGCACCACTCGTGTATCCATAACAGTAAAACTGTCTCTTGAATTCCCCTTTCAGATACTGTCATTGCAGTCAGAGTTGCAGTTCAAAGATGCAGAAATGAATGAACTAAGAACGCGACTTCAGAACTGTGAGAGAAATAAACATGTTACTCAAGCAGTTTTAACACCAAGGTATGAGTTTTGGAAAATGAATTTGTGTTCCCTTTTACAATACGTATGCTTGAAGTACTACAGAGGTTTTCTTTCTTCATGTAACTCTTAGTTCTGTTTTCTTGAAAAAATACAACCAAAAAAAGTTTGCTGACCTCTGTGGAATTTGCTTTAAAAGACTTCTCTATGACAGACTTAAAACAAGTGGATAGTGAAATACATCTAAAACATCAATGCTACAAATTATATTAAATAGATTTTTCTTTATTGTTTAATAAAATACTTCTAAAAGATACTGATTCATCAAAGTCAGTTGGGGGGGGACTTTTTTCTCCTCTTGCTTTTTTATTTTTTTAAATAGCCCTAAAAAGAATTTTGCAATCCAAGTGAAATCAGAAGGATGTTCTCCACAGCCTGGAAAAAGATCTTTTCCCACAAAAGAGTCTTTCAGTGCTGAAACGTCTGCTAGACCATCTTGCTCTTCAAGAAACTTGTTTGCCCAGGCTGCTTCCACCAAAGAAGGTAAACCTGTATATAACTTGCAACATTTTTAGCTGCATGTGAACATTCTGCCTTAGATAAAGCTTTTTGTACTATGCAACTGAGAGGTTTCAGTAAGAGTACTGTAGGGAAAAAAGTATTTCTCTTAGTTTGATTTTGCTTAAATTTATTTTGGTTTTATAGCAATTGGCATTAAGCTGTGACTCAAATTTGCATGAAGATTTAATTCACATCTTGGTAAATGCCAATGTGCCAGATGCCAGTGATGAAGTATCAGTTGGCTGTAGTGAAAAACTTTCATTTATTATGGGATGAACTAAAATACCCAAATTTTTATCTGCCTTTGTCACTGAAGAAAGAACAGGAAATAATTTGCCTATTTCTTGAAAATGTCTGCTAACTAACGCTTTTTTTTTTTGGTATTTCTGGCTTTAATAAACAGGCCCTTTTTTGGCACTTTATTTTAAATGGTACGTATTTAGCCATATTGAAAGAAACAGCTGAAACCGGTTACTCACTTCCCCTTCTACATACAGAGCAGTAATTCTCAAAAAATTGCATCTTCAAATTCATTGCATAAAACTTAGGAAATGAAATGTTTGACGATTGCTATGATATGAAACAAAAATAGTGTGTGTTTTTTTTTTTTTTATAGCAGCCAACTACTGTGTTGATACAGTGCCATGTTGCCAGTAGGAAATAATGAGAGGAAGAAATTTGGGTATCATCAGCTATTACTTACAGAAAAGGAAATGATAAATCTGAGACATTACCCTTCAGCTACAGTATTCAATCTGAAACTGTGTGGGCAGTAAGAACTTTCAAAAACAAACAAAAATAACTACAGTAGCCTTAAAGGATTAACACTGTTATTCCCCCACCCCACCTATTCATTATGGTAACAACATTCAGTATGTCTATTTGTTTGAAAAACACACTGATGAGTTGTCTTAGGATCCCTGCAAGGCTTTTTTCTACATTTTTACATTTTCTAATGTATTTTAGGGAGCAGTTCTGCTTGCATCATAGCTCTTAACTATAGAATTATAGTTACTATATAAACTAGATAGTTTTTACGTGTTTCAGTACCTAAAGGGGACCTGCAAGAAAGATGGAGAGGGACTCTCAGGGAATGTGGTGATAGGACAAGGAGTAATGGCTTTAAACTAAAAAAGGCTAGATTTAGATTAGATATAAAGAAAACATTACTGAGAGAGTGGTGAGGCACTGGCACAGGCTACCCAGAGAAGTTGTGGCTGCCCCATCCCTGGCAGTGCTCGAGGCCAGGTCTGATGGGGCTTTGGACAACCTGGTCTGATGGGAGGTTTCCCTGCCATAGCAGGGGGTTGGAATTAGAAGATCTTTAAGGTTCCCTCCAACTTATTTTATGATTCTGTGATTATTATTTGACATTACTGAGTTACGCAGAACATGTATTTTATGCTGATCTGCTGCCTGTGTACTTCCTATATAATGACTGTGGCTAATTAAACGCGTGTAAACGATAGACACGGATTTATAAGCAATCTAGTTCTCATACATGAATTGTAATTACTCTTTGTTTTAGATACTAAGATACCCCATCCTGAAGTTTTATCCATGAAACATGAAACAGTGGGAAAAAACGGTTCCTATAAATCTGTGCATACACGAAACACACAAGGTAAGGTCCTGTTGGTAGCGCAGAAATACTGAGCATCTCTGAGATACGGCTAAGATACCAGTACTAAGCAGTGTCAGGCTGACGAGCCTGCTATGTGCAGTGCCAATGCACAGAGGTGCTGAGCTAGCTGCTTTTTGCTTTGAGTATTGTGATTTTGCAATCAAACATTTCAGATTATATTATCTTGCATCTCCACAACATCCTGATACTGTTACTCTAAGAAAAATGTTTGCCTGGGTTTTGCTTTATATCTTAGTTCATGTCCTTCCATAGATTGAGAGGAGCCTTACTAGGAGGGTGGCTCTTTCACTATTAAGATACTACACTTCTTATTGCAAACTTTGCACACTTTTTTTAATAAGTAAAAACAACAGAGCAATATTTAAAATGTCCAACATGTTACTTCCCGTTCAGAAAAGGATTGTATCATGTGATTTTAATGTCTGGACTGGAAAAGGAAGAGCAAGTCACCAGTTGTGGGTTATAACAGTCATTTGGATTGAGATATTTTGCTAAGATGGGGATTGTAATTAAAATCTCTCTAAATATAGCTTGGTTATATTTAAATCACATCTTGAAGATTTTCAGAAAAATGAATTTTAGAACATGATGGTTTTCCTGCTTTCTCTCTTGTAAGAAAGAGAAAATTTGTAATGAAAAAATAATTTTGTGGTTGAGAGCACTATAAATGAGGTTGATCTTTTGAAATATTTTTTGTTACTGTTGTCATTGATGGTAAAACTACTCCAAAAACAATTATCTATCTTTTCAGGTTCTATCTTACTGAATGCATTGATGAAGCAGCCCATAGTCTCTGGGTCTCCACTTGGTCTCTGCCATCTTCTTAGCAGTAACTCAGAGACCCTACAAAGAGCTATGCTGCAGCCTAACCTTCTGGATACGTAAGTTTATTTTTTGTTTTACTATATCAGACGTGTTCTTAGTGGCAGCATAGTGGTATACTCTGTATGGAACGCTTGCTCATGTAGGACTCATGTTGGATGCTTCATTCCTTGTGTTCAATGCTGTTTTGCTGAGGCCATTTAAGGCACAATTTGGAATGTCATCCTGTGTCTTCAATTATTAATGTTTGGTTACTGTGCATAATAAATACTGTAGAAACACTGAGAGAAACTAGGTTAATTTTATTTTAGGGGAAGGCACAGAAATAAGTAAATCTTTAAAGTTGCTATCAGCCACAGCTATGCATATCTATTTAAGGATATAAAACTTGCCTTGCAATGAAAGAAGTATATAAACAAGATCATGAGTCAACTAAAACGTGATCAAAAGAACTGTAGAGTTTGTTTTAATCTAAATTTATGTTCAATTCATGTACAGTTTTTGCCAGACACAATGGTCTGTAAAGTATTTAAATACAAATATTAGATATAAAATTGGCTGAATGTGTCAAGTCATATTTGTTCCTAGGATTTTTGTTGTTACCTGCTTTACTGCTCTTTTGTTGAGAATCCTATACTTTTTATTTAAGGTTTACTTAAACATAAAGGCTAACTCTTATTGATTGTTAAATTCAAGATCATAGTTTAGAAAGGAATTAGTTGCTCACAAAGTCTGGATCACAACCCATAGTTTATGGGAGGGTTTACAGGATGGTACCTTGTAAATGTTTTCCTGCACCCACTGATGCAGGAGAACTCTTAATAAAGGTTTTCAACACAGCTTTCTCAAGCTAATCATCTACTCAGTCTGTTTTTCTGCTTTCCAGGACTAATCAGCCAGGTTTATTATCACCATCTCTCTTGAATACATCTTCTTTAATAATAAGCTTTGAAAACTTATTATCACACTTTACATTTCAATCATGTTTCTCACTTTAGAGAATTAGCCTGTAGCTCCTGAAACTCCTTTGCTTTTCTGATATGTTTTATTAGTAATTCTTGTGTTTTGTGGGGTTTATGGCACGGCTCACGTCTCATTGCCCATGCCACTTATGCAGGCAGGCAGTTTCTGCATTTGCCCTTTGTAGCTGCATCTTGACTAGTTAATTGATAAAAGCTATCCCTCCATTTTTTTCTTGAAGTCTTTTGACAGCCCCTACCTGTTACAGATCAGTAGTATACAAATATTCTTTCTTCCCAGAAGCTACCAAATAACTTCAGGGGAAGATAAGAATATACAACAAGTCTCAAGCACATCAACTGAGAAGCCAGTGTTTGAAATGTAGTTTTAGACAATGGTTACTAATGAGCTGGCAAAGTTACGCAACTACCAGTGCTGAATACTTTCACAAGACTTAGGATTGTTTCGATATTGTTCTTCCATCCAAGAATCAAGGAGTAGTTTGTTTTCTATTTTTGGGAATAGACACCTAACTACAGTAGCCTTTCTATTATTTCATTCAGAATATGGGTAACTAATAAATGAAATTAAATTTTCAGCTATGTTTGCTACCTTTAATTTTGCTGAAGTATTTTCCTTCTTTTAATTTTATTTGGATAGGAAGCCGACACAAATACACAGCATCAGGACAACTCAGGAAGAAATGGCTCCTC
Source organism: Oxyura jamaicensis (assembly GCF_011077185.1). Taxonomy (NCBI): domain Eukaryota; kingdom Metazoa; phylum Chordata; class Aves; order Anseriformes; family Anatidae; genus Oxyura; species Oxyura jamaicensis. The sequence continues at coordinate 6,090,788 of NC_048904.1, forward strand.
TCGTATCCCTGCGAGAAGCTCAAAAACTTGCAATAACAGGATTGAACTTGATTGCTATGGACGAAGGGTCACCTGCAGGAAGCCTAGCAGGAAGTGGGAGAGAGTTCTTGCCCCTCACATGTTGCAAGATCCGAGGCGCTGTGCATCTCTTGCCCTTGGTGGAGCACCATATTGGTGCATACTGTCAAGCAGTACAATTGGTGGACAAGGCAGTAAACGGTTCTTGTGGAAACCATTCAGTTGTTTCTTCTAGAACCAGCACAAATATGGTATCAAGTAAGGAGGACTTCAGGTCGTCTCTTGAAGAAACGACAGTTATATCACTGGGTATTCTTTATTATTTGGCATTCTATAGCTGGGATGTTGTCCACATATTGCTGTCTACTGAAGTAGAAAAAGGTTCTACTGTTGGAGATGAACAGATTTCCAAGATGGACAAAAATGTGTTGTCTGATAATAAAGAAGATACCAGGACACAAGGAGGGCTGCCTGAAGCTCCACAGGATGGCCCTATTAACGATCGAGCTCAACATTCTTTGTTCAGAAAGCTGATTCAGGTTTTAGATTTTTCTACTACAACAGGCTCCCAGACTGATAATATACTAAAGCAAAGCCTGAAAGTTTTGGTAAAATTAGCTGAAAATTCAACAGTGGACTTGCTAATAAAGTAAGTCATTAATAGCTTTAAAATGCTTTCAGGCTCTTTGTTGTTTAGTAGTTTTCATTCTCTGTTGAAACTAATTTGTGCATATGACTGTAGAAATTATGACATGTATGGGAGAGTATCGTATTTCTCAGCTCATCTTTGAGATGCATGGGAGGATCTGCCTTTGCTGCTAATGAATGAGATAATTGCCCCAAATTAATAATAAGATCTGCTTATAAGTTTATATGAAGCAGATGCTGTTGCCTCATTGCATAGCTGTCACTTTGGAGTGAGAAAACTTCTTAAGGCTGTATGCAGTTGATAAGGGTGTGGGTTTTTTTTTGACTTTTTCCAATTGCTGGGAGATGCGTACGGAATGAAAGCACGGGGCTTTCTGTTTTATTTATTTAATATATTTATATTTTATATTAATATGATAATATTTGACTATTTCATGTTTTATTTATAAGTATATAAAATAAATTTTATACTACAAAATAGTTATTTATTTATTCTGGCACATAAAATGGCACTCTCAAAAGTGCAACAATGCGTCTGCTAATGGTCTAATACATGGAACCATAGTGTGAATTGCAGACTGTCTTCAAAATCTAACAATATGTTTTTCAGCTTATGGCATGCAAGTTGAGATCGCCTAGTTCTGAATGGCTGAAAAGCCATGAATTACGATGCTGCATATAAGAAATGGTGAATTATTTTCAAATTGTCAGTGCTTTTCATGTTTCTAACTCAGATTTTTCCTTTGAAGTTTTCAGCACTTACTGAGTAGCCAGATACTGCTCCGTTGTCTGTGTCCAGAGATCCCTTTGTGTGCTGTCCTTTTGACCGTGAAACTGTTGTCTATACTTGCTCAACACCACGTGTTGGTTGCTCTGCTTTGTTCTCATTCAGGTAAAAGACTGCCTAACACATAAGTATTAACAGTTGAATGTTAGTTAGCACAACTAAAAATAATACAAATTGGCCTTGCTCTAAAGTATTAAACCCCCCAAAGGCAAAGCCTGCTGTGTCACCTGAAAACATTTTCTAGCACCTCCTGTTTGAAGAGTATCTCGTCTGGCAGTATCCATGCAGAGTTTTGATACCCATCTGGACTTTTAAAACTACTTTGCAGATGAATGTTTACTATATTAAAAGTTGGTAAGGAAAAAGGGGTTTTGAGGATTTGAAGGCTAATTCCATTCTGCGGGGGATCTGCACTCATGACAATGTTGAGATTAGGGATTACGGTACCCTGCATGACAAATACTCTTTGTCTAGAATCCTAAGAATGTAATAGGAGAGCAGCACCACAAATGCATATAAAGTTTAGGGATACTCATTTCTGCAGCGCTGCTTAAGGTGTCTGGAAGTAAAGCAAGAAGTTGAATCTGTATCTTGAGCCCAGGATAGCACTCTACATGTTTTCTGAAATATGTTACCTTCTGTGGGAAAAAAATACTTTTTAATCACAATTTTTATCACAAACAATTGACTAGTTGGGAAAAGAACAAAGTTACCTCTCTTTTTCAGATACCTGCCTTCTTCTTGCACTGTACATGTATATCACATCAAGGCCAGATAAATCAGCATCTGAAGTGCTTTGGCTTCAGCTGGAACAAGAGGTAACAACAGCTGTTAGTTCATGTGCTTTTTCCTATTGGGGGGTGGGAGGGGGGAAGGGAGGAGCAGGGCAGTGCACAAATTGTTTGAAAATAAGTTCTATCTTCAACTGAAACAAAATTTGAGAGTATTGACTTGCAGTAAAGGATTACATTGACTTTTAAGAGAAGCTGTTTGAAATTGAATCAATAACCACTCCTCAAGATAACATCAGTCATAGCAGCCAACATAGGTCATTGAAAAAGTGAGAAGGCTCTTAGGATGGCTGTAAATGTTGAAAACTGCAAGTTTTGTTTTGCTTTTAGAATGGTGGCATAAAAGGAAGCAAGACCTATGTTTCATTTTGATTTTATAATTTACTTCTGAACTGTATCTTTGAAATCATTCCAAATGAAATACAATGTATGGTGAACTGCTAGCTTGCTGTACAGTATGCATGATCCTGTATAGGGAGAATAGTTTTTGAATTTAATTTATATTGTTCATAGCGCCAGGGGTAACCTGGGGGGTTCTACCGTTTGCTCCACCTCTACTTTCACTTAAAAGAATTTTGAACTATTTTCTAAAAGTATTTTCATTATCCCGTCTACATTGCATTTAGAAAGTGCAAACACACCATGTGTATGCACTGAATCCTCGTCAGCCTTTCTTATCAGGAAGCTGAAGTGGTTTCTGTGCAAGGCAAATTCCATGTCTGTGTTTGTTTTTGTCTTTTTTTTCCCTGTAGTAATACTTCTTTCATTTGGTGGGGTAAAAAGATGAATTGTTAAGAAAAGAACAAAGAATGTTTGAAACCAGTAATGAAATGTCATTTCTACCTCCCTTTATTTGCAGCTTAATTGTGTGATAATTATGCAGAAACCTAGTACTTACTGTAATGCCATCTGCGTGTTTTTGTAATAGACAGTTAGACTCCTGACAAGGTGTATGCGGTGCTCCAGGCCAGCGATTTTACGACCTGGTACTGACTGTCAGTGCAATCTTGAGGTACGTCACAACAGCTACTGAATTTATTCTACTGAAAACTTAGAAGTTACTCCTAACAATGCTTAAGTGGTTTTTTACCCTTTTTTAGCTACACTGAAACAGAAGTATTTTGTACTTTAAAGTCCGCCTTCTTCTGGAAAGCTTGTTTTTGCTTGCTAGAAAATATTCTAAAATTTGGATGTCTGAAAAGCTTGATTAGCAAAGTTCTTAATGAAATGACTTTTCCACTGCTCTCATTTTATTTTGTGTACTGAGACTTTTTTTTATCTCTTGCAGGTGGTTAAGGCACTAATTGTAATGTTACATAGACAGTGGATGAAGATTAGAAGATCTGATAGCAGCTTGTGTGCGCATAAAGAGCAAATTATTCAGTTTTTACGAGATGCTGTTTTACTCTTACACAGCCTATCTCAGAAAGATAAACTGTTTCACGAACACTGTTTGGAAGTACTCCATCAGTATGACCAAGCTATGCCAGGCATAAGAGCCATTTTCAAAAAAAATCAAAAATTGAGTGCCTGTGAAGGTAAATCAAGTCACATTACAGAGTTGTGTTGTGTTTTGTCTTCTCTATTGTGTGAATGAAATTCCACTTCTGTCTCATTGCTCATTTTACAAGTACTATGTACCAAATAACGTGGATATTTTGTTGATCAGACTTGAAAGGGTAGCCCATAATCTAGGGTTTCTCAAGCTTCACTACACCAAATCACTAGTTTCCTTTCTTCTCTCCACAGATGTCCCTACTGTCTGATCAAACAAAATCCTCTGCTCCCTCTCTCTTCAGTAGAACAATCTACAGTGTATGCTACCTCACTTTTAATTATTCCAAGTTTCCAACTAGCTTTACACTTTCTCTCTGCAATTGCTTTTTCCCTGCATTCTTTAACATCTTCCTTGTCCCTCTTCCACCCCACCCTTCCTCCATTACCCCAAAAGCTTCTCTAGCCCATGTAACATCAGGACTTTCCCCTTGCTTTGCACACTTCGTGTCCATTTCCTGCAGAGCAAATCTAGTGTAATTGTCTCTGCTCCCTCTACCTTGATGCCACCTCTTCTTTCACTCATGGCATTATTTACATGCATATTTTAGAGCTAATGTGAGGACTGTGCTCTTACATCAGTATGCAGTTTGCTACAAAACACTGGACAATGTGTGGTGTTACTACGAGTCCGTAGGATAAATCTTTCAGTGGTGGTATTTTGCATGAGTAAGGCAGGTCATGCAAGCACGCCTCAAGTGTTAACAGGGACTTTTCTGAAGAAACTAAACAGCATGCTACGTATTTGTTCTACTCTGCTTAGAGTGTCCTAAAGTTTTCTGGAACTTCTCCTAACACCTTGTCTAGCTGTGCTTGGAAATAAACCGAGTGTAACGGCTTACAGTTTTTTTTTTGGGGGGGGGGCATACGTGTGCCTGCACATGTGTACTTACCAGTCAGGTTCTTCCTGCTAATCACAAAATACGATGCTTTTGTCCTAGTGGCTTTTTAAAATACGTTGACAACAGTAAGGCTTAAAACTTGATTAATAGTCTTAAATAGTTCTTAAAAAAAAAAAAAAAAAAAAAGTTCTCTTCACTGTGTTTCCCCTGGGAACTAAATTTGGGTGTCCAAGTTAGCTCTCTCCTTACTTTCAGGGATTAAAGGAACGAGGACGGGGGGGGAACGTTTGTATGACAAAACACATACATAAAGACCTCTTTGCATTTAAACCTTGAAACAGTCTATTTGATATAGCCTTCTAAAGGAAGTTGTTTTTTAACCACAAACAACTCCCAACTATAATTTTATTGAGTACAAAAATAATTCTCTAAAACTTGTGCTTTTCTATTGTTGTTGCAGAGCTGATGTTGGATGAATTGTATCCTCCTGAGCCAGAAGCAGAAGATCAGGGAATGGACTCCAGTTAGCTAATGTTTACCACGGGTCTCTGTCCTTCCTTATTTAAATCCTAACAATCAGTGCCAATCTGAAAATTAAATCAGCTGTTTTATTAAGTGATAATCTAAAGGTTGCACTCAGATGCAGCACAACAAAAATGTACTTCTTGTGATTTTGTGCTATCCAAGTGAACCTGAGAGCAAAGAAATTTGGATGTAAGAAGAATGATACTGCATTGTACTGTTTTGCCGTGCAAAACCACTCAAGGGGTTATGAATGGTTCTGTTTGAGTTTCATTCTCCATGAAACAGCCGTAAATAGAATGGAAACTTTTTGTTTTCCATTTTACTGTGACTACAGCTAAATTTCAGCTAAATTTATGATGCTGAACGTCCTAAGGTGTTTGTGATCACTGAGTTCATATGAAAGTCTTCTAAAAATATTTGTTCTGTTTCTTTTGCAGCTGTTAACGTGTTCTTGCATGATTTCCACATTTTCATGTTGATATTAGTAAATTGTTTATTGTGCTTTTTATAAATGTGTAACAATAACTTACAGTTGGCGGTTCAGTTCTGAGCAAGAAATTCATCAAAGTCCTGTAATAATCATCCGAGATCACTCATTTTTTCCCTCAAATTCGTGAATGTGCAGAGAGTACAACTATTAAGATGCCAAAACAAAAAATAGAACTTTTTCCAAAAGTTACCTTAGAAGAATGAGATGGTAAATGTTTAGGAGAATTATTTTGTCTTACTAGGGAAGAGAGGGATGTTTAAATCTTTGCAGAATGACTGTTCTGAGTGCTTCTAGGATACAGAACAAATGACAGGAGGAAGAATTGTTGCTTTACCCTTTCAACTGTGTATGATTATCAGCTGCCATACTCAGCTGCTGGTAGTGGCTGAACCTTAGAGCTTAGAAGCAGAAGTGTAAGTGCTACTAAAATAAGCCTACAGGTTTGTTTCTACCTTGGAATGCTTTTTTCTTCTTTTGACTGATAGCTGATTCTAATTCTAGAATACTAGAATTGAATAGAGGAGGCTGGGGATTATACCTTCTTTTAACAAACATTGAACTTTTTTCAATTTTTAAGTGAAAGGTGCATTTATTTATGAGGCATCTCAAAAGAAGGAACAAACCTTTCCTTAGGCCAAAACTGACCTTACGTAGTGTTTGTAAGGAAGTAGGGGAGAAACGAGATACAGACAGTAAACTAAGTTAAATTCAATCCTAGCTTTCAATGGCGTTGTTTTAATGTTGTATGTACTTCACTACAAGGAGAACAGTGTGCCAATTTTAGTGCTTATGAAAGAAACTACAGGTTCATATTCCTAGATTTTGCAGTTAACAGACATCATATTACAGCTGAGTGAATTGTGATGGCAAAAAACAACAACAAATCTGCACTAAGGAAAGAGGGACTCCTACCAAGACAGGATTACAGTCAGGCAGCAAAGAGTACTGTTAATAGTGCTCTTAATTTAGAGCCTAATATTTTTGGTCTCTTACTGCTTTATCACCCTAAGCTGCTTATTATTTTTATCTGCTGTGTAACTAAATTAGCACTATACCTTCCCCTACTATCCTCTTCAGCAGGTGGGAGGTGTGTTAGGACTGCTTGGGGCCAGAGCAAGCCATGGAGCATACACCTTTTCAGTTTATCTCCCTGGGGTTGGATGGGTGGTGGTTTGCATTCTCTGCACTGAAGGTGCAGGGGGTTGAAAGCTGTTGCTCTGTTCAGGAAGGAGGAAAGAGTGGAACATATTGCTCTGGGCTCAAAGCTGGCCCTCGGGCTGTTCTCAGTTGGTTCCCTTCGTCATTTCCCTAGGGCGTTCTTCCTCTGGACAAGACTGGACTTGAGAAAATACATGCCATAGAATTTCTTTTGCACCAAGAAATGAAATGTGCTCAAAGCTACTTACAGGACCTGGAGCAGGGATCCAGACCTGGAGCAGGGATCAAGGACCCTTCCAGGCAAAGCTTTCTTGGCCTCTGCAGGTGCTCTGGGTGTTGGGCTGGCACCCATGCTGGGCAGCCCCGCGTGCTGCACCCATAGCTCCAGGCAGGCAGATGCCTTACATCACCTTTCACAGTGCTGGTGCACAAGAGGGACATGCTCACATTCAAAACGAGCCTGGATCCAAGGACCAGAATGAAGAGGGGAGAGAGTACTACAGTGGGAGGCAAGCCCTTGGAAAATTGGGAAGCATCCAGTTCTCTGGTCTTAACCCAAAGAGACCATTATCCTGCCCAGGGTACTAAACATGCTCTTGGCTGGGCTCTTGCTTTTGAAGAGAACTTTCCCAGAAACAGCTGTACAGGAATAGCTAGTGCAGTACTCCAGCATCTCCCTCGGGCCAAAGCTGCTAGGTACAAAGCTTCACTCCTTCCTCCCACAACACAGCCCAGGGCTAATCCTCCACTTTGAGCAACAGCTGGCAGAGCTCCACCAGGCCTGGGCTGCTGCTTGCTGTGATAAATTCTATCCACAAACTGCCAGCAGCTCCTCTCAGTAACAGGCTTCAAAAGTCCCTTTAGAGCAGCTGGAGAACTGCCATTTTCCTGCTTGAATACAGTGAGGAAGGACACAGGCACATACAGCAAAGCTTTCCTTCTGAGTTCATGTATGTTTGCATAGTCACTACCTTAAGAGCACCACCATGGAGAAACTACAGAAGTTTCAGCATGATGTAAAACTATTTAGTACAGTTTTTTAAAAAAAGGCAAGTCCTGTCCTTTAGGGTTAGAGAGAAGAGCTTGAAAATGTAAATTAAAGGCCCTTTCCTTGCTCAAAAGCCAAAATAACCACAAAGATAATTCTTTAAAAAGTCTTGAGAGCAGTTGTGAAGCAGTAGCCAGCACTCAGCCTGCTGAGAAGGGCCAACCTAGAGCTGTCCTATCAAAGCTATGATTGTCACACTATCCGAAAATGCAATGACATGCCCTCAGTTTTTAAGTGGTCTCTGCTGTTTTCACCACCTAATTTCTATAAACATAACTTGAGCATACAGAGAGAAGATGAATTCAAATCACTTCTTTGGGTGGACAGATGAAATGAGCTGTTAGGAGAGGTTGGTCTAAAAGGAGTTAAGGAATCCCAAATTGTTGAAACAATCCAAAGTTATAAAAACTGGTTTAAGAAATTCCTGGCTTCATCTCAAGGACAGCTTGGTAAGAGGGAGATGTGTATTCCTGCTAAACTTCATATAAACAGGAGTGTTATCTGTGGAGAAAATGCTAGGAAAATACACATAAATTGTTCCCTTCTGGCACTGGATTCCTTTCCATCCACCCACTCTAACAGACAACACCCTAACATGTACGTCTACACTGATAATTTTCATCCTACTTTTGACTTTAAAGTGGTATAACCTGGGGTATTCCGGAGGCTATATTAAAAAAAAAACACCACCGCACACCTTTGGCAGTAGAACTGACAGTAACATCATGGTATTATGGAATTGAAGGGCAGCTTTTAAAACTTAAAACATTTTCTGCAACTGAAACATTCATGCTCCTAAGAAAAAATGAGGCTATACTCTTGTGAGTATAATTACACTTTTTTTCTCTTCAGAATTGCCATAATTCGTTATTTAAGTCATAGTTACTAACAAAAAGAACAGGATGTTCCCTTTTGTGTTTTGTCAGTTTTTGAAAGATTGCACTGACCTCCAGTAATTCTTCCCTTTTTACATTCTCTTAAAATTTGGGATTTCTTTTTTTTATTTTTTATTTTTTTTGAGATCCAATCATGTATGCAACAGATGGATCATTCAAGTGTGGTTTCTTTATGGATGATGGGGCCGCTGGCAAACTATGACCTGAAAATAACAGAACTCAGACTGCTCTCACCAGACGCCCCCTGTCGAATTCACAGCACGGCAGCTCTTTTTCAAGGCCAGTTCCTATTTTCCCATGTTACAGATAAACTGTTCCTCTGAGAAAAGGAATTTACTCCAGCAACAAGCACTGCCCTAGGAGCGAATGTTGAAGCATTAAGCAACACAAACTAGTCATGTTCTATACGTGACCATCCCATTAGTCAGCTGGCAGCAGCCAGCCCGCTGTTTCGCTAAGTAGAGCTGGCTTCCCTCCCTCCGTGAGCTGAGCTCTGCAGACAGGGCTAAAGCTAGGCAGGAACTGGACGAAGGCAGCAATTGCTTCTAGTAGTTTAACTATTACTCAGACATTGTATGCAAAAAGGAGAGGGATGGCCTTGCCGACTTGCATTTTAAGACATACTGACGCTTCTGGTTGAACAGTTACAGTTCAGGAGGACGTATCGCTGTAGGTGCCTTCCTGTGGTGATCCAGGGACCTGATGCACTGAATGGATTCAAACAGAACAGTTTATTTCTGCTAAAGCTGGGTACACAGATAAAGTAAATGGTGCTTCACCGATTAAAACATCTATGGAGTGCGCACAGATAGCACCTTGTTCCCTACAACTCCGAATCACCAACTAGCTGAAGTTGGAAGGGGCCTCTGCAGGTCACCTAACGCAGTCCACAAATTTCTACAGACAAGACAAGCAACATCTGCTTTGTATCATGGCAGGCCTCACATTTTTAAAAGCCAAACTGTAATAGGTGAAGATGGCAAATAAAAAACACTGCAGAAAACATCTCACCTGAGCTGTGGAACTTGTTACTCATCTTAATCCCACCTGTGCAAATTATAGCGTAAGAAAGGTTAGCCTGTGCTAGGCTATTTAACTGTCAGTTATCTTAACCAGAGAGTAATGTTTTGTGTTAGTCACAGTCTGCAATGTTTAATACATTAAGGTCAATTACAGGACTTCTAGTTTGCCTGTGTAAGGACTGTATTATCTGCTATGAATGCAAACTTCTGTTTAAATTGTTGAAGAGCTGTATCTCATTGATTATAATTTAGCAGACTGATACAAAGAGGTGGTCTGTGACTTCATAAAGACCTACAACCCCACTGAGGCTGAAGTTTATCAAAATTCTTCTAAGAGTGAGGGTAAACACTTTCCGTGTGAAGTTTAACTGCAAACAGCTAACGATGTGCTGAGTGCTTAATCCCTGCAGCCGGTAAATATAGTTCACCTGGCATTAATCTTAAAAGTTTTAGTTCTAATGCTTGCATTTGAAATGCTGTTCTGAGCAGCTGCTCAAGTGGTGGCCTATTTTTGAAACTATCTAGAGGAAAACTGCTGGTTTGTTTTCATATTGGCTGTTATATTCCAGCCACATAACTGCTGAGTTTCCTAGCAGAGAGAGCACAGAACAGGAATGTACCTTGGTATGTTGAGGATGTAGAGAAATGATTTGTTTTGCTAAAGACTTCCTCCACATCACAGCTATTCTGCAACACCTGCCCAGCAGTCTATAAAACAGATCCTACCTGATTCCAGGGCCAAAGTGACATTGGAGAATGAACCATGGAAACCAGCTGCAGGAGGAGGAGATGTTAGAATGAAAGCACCTGATCCAAAAGTTATTTTAATTGCAGCAATATTTTTCATCTGCTGTCAAAAATTAACTAAAAGAAATTCAGTTGAGAAAATGTGAAATAAAATTAAAGTGTGAAATAAAAGTAAATATATAGATAATTAAATCCTATGCTGGAAACTTAGCTGTCAATCCAAGACAATAATGATTACCAAGTATCAACCAATTCACTACAATGTGGTATCTTACAAAAAGCATTCCTGACCCACCCAAAGCAAATATTTTCAACTGAACGACTAATGACTCAGGACTAATACTTTCAAAATATGTATATATTTTAAAAACAACGGAAAAGATACCGAAAAACATCACCTAAAATGTTTTCACGCAGACTAGAAAGCATCACCAAATTTGTGTAGTTGAAAAACAAGGTGTATGATATTTGACAGGCAAGTCAAAATGTGTTGAGAAAAGGACATTAGACTTCAAATAATAATTTTTTTGGAGTCTATCATCTAGTCTACAGGAGACTTTTCAAGTATCTTGGGACTTGTTAGCTAGCGCATTCACATATTGTCTAGACAAGACCTCGGAAGCAATTCTTTTAGATCAGCTTTGAAGCACACCATCAGAATATCACTCAGGAGCTCATCTTGTTGTTCCTTTGTAATTGTGCCGTACAATTTTGATTAGGCTTCAGGCTCCATTACCAAAAAGTTATATTCACAATACAAGATAACCTAAAATACACTGGCTGTCAAACACAAGTAAAATGTAGCTTTGCAGACACACTCCTAAATACTCAGACTCAGCACTCAGACACACTGAGAAAACAAAAGTAATAGAATATATTTCAAACACTGCATTTATTACAAAGGTGCATAGAGTTTATACCATTTCTTTCGAACACTTACATTTGAATTACAAACAACATACAAAGCTAGTTTACGGTATGTAAAAGTCAACAATGATTATCTAGTAAATTCAGTCCAACAGAATGTCATACTGTATTGAATTTCACAAAACATTTCTGAAACAAAGGCACTTACAGAACTTAAAAAAAAAAGAACAAACTCAACATTTAAAATATGAATTCCATTACCCCTTCCCTACAGTACTGTGGATAACTAGTTTGATGTAAAGACATTAGCAAATGGGACTGACACATTACCAGTACTTGAACAAGTTTAAGGTACAAGTTCTCCATCATTTCTGTAACTGTCCCATTCATTTGACTATATGAAAACAAGTTTAATTGGGTTGCACAGCAATAACTGCATAAAATTTGGTCCTACACTGTATCAATAATGTTTATTAATGCATTAGTAAGAAAAGACCCAATTAAGTGTTCCAATTTTGAAATGAGGAAAGCAAACCATTTTCTCTTCCTTCAACCAATTTTTTAACTGAAGTAGTAACAACACAACTGAAGTAGTTCATTGTGTATTAATGATTCATCTCTTCACTTGAATATAGTCAACATCAGCAGATGTTCATCGAAAGAGAAGCATAAATTAACAGGCTCCTTAACCCTATCCCTCATCTCCTCCCACCACTCCTCATGCAGTCAATTTCAGGGCAATTTATTTGATCTGCACTGCATCTACCGCAAAACATTAGATCTGGGGAGTTTTATTGTTGCCAGTTTACTTTCCTACTGTCTTTTCCTTGTGGACGATGGCAGATGATTAAGCCAATGTGTCATGAAATTGCAGATTTTCCCTTTTTATCCAAAACATAACCCTACTAACACCACCACAAACCATACATTTTGCTACATCAGACAGAAGAAAGGAAGAGGTGCAAAGTAACAACCTCATGAGGGCCAACATTAGAACATTGTACCTGTGCTCCAAGAACTGCCCAAGAGCTGGCTGCATTTCACTGGCCGGACTCCATCAGGCAGCTGACTAACAAAGTTGCTGGAATCTCTGCCATTCTAAATGAATAAACACACAGGAGTAGGGATCTATACAAAAGGGATTATTTCTGCAGTTATTGTCCTACCCCAAAAAAAATCCAGATTTGTAGGGAAAGACTTCATCCTCCGTACAGGGGACACTGTCCATTTCTAGTTGTTCCCACTGAACTCCTAACAGCGTTAGGAAGCATTGCCTGATTTTCCAGCTTTCAAGGCAGGAAAGGGGAGGAACATAGAGGAATGTGCACTCCGTGGGTGCCTCTTGGTACCACTGCATGCTATTAACTCAGACACTCGGAGTGGTGTGACATAGGGGCATAGGTTGTCATGGTTCTCCATGTTAAAAAAAAATCCACAAGTTTCTCCTGAAATGCCCTAAAGATTTTCTTAAAAAAAAAAAAACAGGGGGGGGGGGGCCCCCGCCAAAATCAGTTAGAGAAATAAGGCTGGAAATAAGGCTGCCTTTGACAGTAGCAGCTTCCATCCATCGTATGAGGTAAAACAATGCCATCAGTTATGTAAGTTCACTGTCTTTTAAACAGTAATACACCCTAAATGTAGAATCATGAGGACAAGTGGCTAAAAGACCTCTCTAAACAAGTAAAATCTGTGTATGAAATATTGTACTTCAATGTTAGAAAAGGTAGAGTTGTAGAGGACACTAAAAATCATGATTCACTTGATCAGTACAAGAGCCAAAAGCCTTTCTAACACTGCTAATAGTTCTTGAAAACATATTACCGCTCTGTGACCAAATCCTACCACTCTTCATAGTCCTTACTTCTCGTTCTCACTTGGCTTTATGGGAATGTTGAAGACAAAAGGGAGGCTAAACCTCTACTCCAAGTTTGGTTGGCATTTCTTTTTTGACACACATATTATTCAGATGCAGACTTGGTTCATAAAGATGCGTCATCTCTAGGTTCCCGTTGTAGACAGTGACAAACCCTAAACGTTTTTTAAAAAAAGTCTACTTCTGACATCACATATATCCTGTAAAATAAATCCCTTCTCTGTGACAAAGAATGGCTCAACACTGGCAGTCACTTCTGCTCAACGTATGATTAAGGTGCTATTTTTTTTCCCCAAACTCATCAACAACATATGACTATTAAGCGACTATTAAGCAAACCAAGTACTTGTCCAATATTTTTTAAGAAAAATTCTTGGGTTTTCATCTTTTGATCTATTTGTTCTAGTGAACAGCAGAGGTTTGGTTTTGTTGCTGATTTCTAGCTATAAAGTAAAACAGCCTGAGAAAATGCCCAATGAAGGCACGGTTTTTAAGCCTTAAAACTGGGAAAGAAAACAAGAAAATGACCAACTCATGCTATTTAGCACAGAATAACGCAACTAGTCCAAACACAATTAAAACATGGATCATTACCCTTACTGAAGGCAAATGCACTTCAAAAAAGTAAAAATCTTTTTTAAACAATAAATGAAATGTATTATATGGAAGCTTACCTCATGCTAGTAACTTCAGAACTGGCAGAACACATATCACAGAGTTTCTCAGACTTAACACTGTGCAAAAGATTGCTACAGCTTTGTATGTTTGATAATGCTCATTTGACCATTCCTTTCTACCACACTTCAAAATTATTGCATGATAAACGTTATTGTGGTTCTTATTTCTGAAGCACCCCTTCATACTTTCCTTACTGTATATTGAACAAAATCAATTTTTGTATTTGCTTGAGGTATAAATGAGCAACTTCTTGCAGAAGTACTTGAAACATTTAAAACCACAAAGGATACTGAATTAATTTCCACTTTACTTAGACAAAGGATTGCTGTCTTCCAGGATAATGTACTACAGCTGCACGGTGTAAACAGAACAAATTATATTTTAAAAAGTTTTGTATGCAGAAGCACGGTAGTAGGTCTGTTCAATAGGTGGGCTTCTGAGGATCCATATAAGCAGGGTTGTAAGGGGGCTGGCTGATTGGATAAGGTGCTCCAGCACCAGCTGCAAAAGAAAAAAAAAACACAGGATTTGTAAAATTTACCATTAGAAATTTCTTTCTAAAATGACAAGTGTTTTAAGTACATGATTAAGAGGTTCAAATTAACTAGCATCTTAATTGGACTCGGAAGTAGTTGGCCCTAATTCATACAGCATTTGCATTTCAAAAGTTAGATTAAAAATTGTGATATATGTGCGTATTGTAGCAGCTACAAGGACATAGCTTTCAGGGGAGGACAGTTTAAAAAAAAAATGATCTGGTGGAAGTCAGAGATGTACAAACAACAAGATACACATGACACTATGCGGAGAAGTAAAAATAAACCAATGGGCAAAATAAAAAGGACTAGAGAAAGCATCTTAGGATTCCTTCAGGGGAAGTGCTTTTCTGGTAACTGTCAACAAGGTAATTGCAAAATTAAAATTTAAAATTAAAAAAAAAAAAAAGTGGCCCACCTCTACCAAGCATATTAAAGAGTTTGACATATATACTAAATGTATCACTCAAGCTATATCCTTATTTCTAGTATTGTGCGACAAGCTGCTTCAAGTGGCACTTTCATTTTCAGGTCTGTCCAATAGCACCAGTTAGTTCAAATAACACAGCACCTGATCAGATCCCGAGAATGTGGCTATCTTTCAATGATCTTGTAAGTTGATAGGTGTGTTTGGCTCCTGTGTGACAGAGCAGGTATTCTCTCTCCTGCACATGACCTAATTAAGAGGCTGGCCCTTGGCTAATAAACAAGGCAAAGAAGGGAAAGAACTAGTAACATGGAAAGCGATTTAAGATTCTCTCCGAAAAAAATAAAAATTTAGAACTAACAAACAACTTAATTGAGGAACAGTTTGAGAAACCAGAGAGTAGGAGAAGCAAAATTTCTTTGAGCCCCTCACACTATAGAGATGAAGCCAAAGCACTCTGGGGGTAGTCCCCTAAAGTCCACAGCTTCTTCAGAGTTTATGAAGGAAAAATAAAATACGCATGCCTGTAAAGTCAGTGTTTTTACACGCTGAACTCATTTGCGCATTGTTAGTGTTCAATTTATAACTGGTTTGTAAATATGTAAGACCATGAACAGTCATTTTACATTTGAGTTGTTATGAAAGAATAACTTTCTAGGGGCACTACCTACTATTCAAGACTAACTTTGCTTGAACTAACTTTGTTCATCCTTCCAAGTAGAAGGATGAACAGTGTGGTACATAAGAGGGCTCAAAGACCTTAGGATACCTAACAGCATCGTTTTGGTCTCTCTGGATAGTCATGAGCCAATTCTTCAGGGAACAGTTATTCCCAGAACAAACTAGAATTAGACATAGCAACAGTAAAGCTACATGAAAGCAATGCTGTGAAAGAAGGAAAGCATACAAAAAAAAATACTCCGATAATTCTAATTGTCAGTCATCAGCAAACTGATTTGAAGTTGATCACAGACTGGTTGTTCTAGCAAACTACTGAAGTACGAGCAAAAGCCATGTGTGTTTAGATTAAAACATTCAGTAAGTATTAACTACTATACATATGTTAACTATTTAATATGAAATTTCAACTGAATCATTAAAAGGTTCTACTGGATCCACTGGTACTCCTATACACCAGCAAACTTTGTCAATGAAGTGCCAGTTACATCTCCTCTTGCAATGATTAATACAGAAATGGGGATAGGGAAATTTCAATAAGGATGAAATTTAACATCTACTGTGACTCCAGTTGTAAATAGTTTGCTTACATTTACATTAATATAAAATATAATAAATGTAATAATAGAGGATTGACTCCAATGTCACCATCTTTTTTGCTATTCAAGAGAAAAAAGCATTGAAAGCATTCTTGCCTTACCTGCCACTGTTTCATGGTAAGCTGGAGGTCCTGATGGCTGCATGGGATAAGGGGGAGGATACTGTGTGGGGTACGGTGCTGCTGGCATTCCCGGTTGTGGCTGGATAGCCACTGGCTGATATCCTTGATACGGCGCTACTGGGTAGCTGGGTGGCACTCCCGGTTGGGGGTAGGCAGCATGAACCACTGTTGTGGCAGTAGTGGTGGTCACAACAGCTACAAACCAAAAGGAATGTGGTTAGTTCTGGTGGTTCTAGGAGACCACCTGGGAAAGCCAACAACGGTAATATAAAAAATGCTTTCTCTTGAGATCACTTTCTTACTCCAAAATGTGCTCAATATCATTTCTGAAGTTCCACAAAAAGATTTAGAGATGTATGTCTCAAAATATTCTTCCATTGATCTAAGTGGTAGTAAAAACTTTCACAAACTGGCTGCTCTCCCACCCATTTCCTTATTTCTCAACCACAAAGAGCAAAGACATTTTTTCCTGGACTGTTCAAAAACCAGGAACCCATCCCTGTGGCCGAGCGATGTATCATTCAGTATGAGACTGGAAAAAAATGCTTATTTTTTAAAGTTATTGTCTGTTTTAAAGGATAAAGGTAATAAAGATCTCCTTTATGAGGCAAGGAGCTTCCTATCATGTTTGACCAAATGAGTTTCCTTTTAATGTAGTCTGTGTACTAACACACTTATGTGTTAGTACATCTTTGTACATTATAACAGAAAGGCAAATACACATATTTTTGTGTAGGAGCTAACATTGGGTAATCGGTTCATCTCCCTTATTGGAGTAAGGGAAGATTAACAATTTCTAATAAACTACAATAATTTGGTTTCAGTATCTCATTCTTCTTCAGGCTGCAATTACAAACATTGATCAAGATTCCACTTAACACATAAGGAACAACAAAAGATAGCTTTTATTCTACTTGAATTTAAATCCTGTCATAAAGACGCATTCACTGTTTCAGCGACTGTATGCAGACTAATCTCAGCTAACATTTGAAATGCTTTTATTAATATTTAATCAAGACAAATTTTCATTAGTGCTTCCCTTTAAAATACTTGTTTTGTAATCTGTTCTCAGAGGAGGATCATGCTACTTTAAACAGCATATTGTTCGTCCATATTAATCACCATCTCAAACTTTTTTTTTTGGCTTAGTATCATTCTATTTGTCAAATATTTAGAACAAAGAGAAAACATTAAAAATGTATTCCAAAATTACTCAAATACAACATAAAGAACAGAAGACCAACAAATGGTCTAAAGGCTACATATCGATATGATCAATAAAACACAGCTTTGACTTCAAAAATTCCCATGGTATATAATGACTAAGCTAACATCAAGCCTAGAAGTACAAAAGCTTTCTGTAAATTCTGAGAATTTGCAATATTAAAGTTGCAGGATTTGTACTACCATAACATTGCTTTTGAAGTATGTGATTTTCCTTAGCAGTGAAAGAATAAAGAACATATCTTGTGAAACAGTTTGAATAATCGTTTTCCCAGTGATCACCAAGGACACGCAAATTCACTTATTTTCAGTCTGTCATAGTGGTGAAGACTTCTCATTCTTCAAATGCAAGATTTATCTTTTGGCAGTAAAGATGTTTTACTTAACTCCTGAACAACTAATGCTATGGTGCTGGGCCTGACGTGTATTTTTCAAGTATATTTTTAAGAGACTAGGGAAAAATTAAAATTATTTTTTCATTCTATTCCTCATTTACCTAAACCACATAAAAATAAAAACAAAATCCATGCATTCTGGGGGAGAATAGAGGAATTTCTTAAATGCTTAGAAGACATGCAAAAATGTCTCTGCTATGTCATGTTTTAGAGCAGCTTAAATGCTTATTTTCAATGTTTAGCTATTGTAACTGCTGTAGCAGAGAGGTAAGGAAACATGTTTACCTCTTACAGGAATAGAATTTTGCAGGGGGAAAAAAATAGTCTTGTGATTACAAGAAAAAGAAAGTAAATATACAGGTACTTACGCCGTGGTTTTCGACATGCTTTATACAAACAGCAACACGAACAAGTGAGGCACAGAATGATAGTAATTACAATCACTGCAAAAACGGTAATTCCAATCGCAACGAGGGTTCCAAAACTGCAAGAAAGACACCAGCAGAAGTAAGCCTCACACAAATTTCTTACCCTTTAATCTAGCCTTCCGTAGCTAACACAGCACTCTTCCTTCAATCTGTTAGTGGTACTATTTCATGCATTTGAATAAGAAATAAAATTCAGTCAAATCCAGTGCTACACAAGGTCAGGTCTGCTAAATCAGTGGAAGCTGGCCAACTGCTGGCAAGCAGTCCTCTCCGCTGCCCATGAACAGGACAGAGCGTGAGTACTTGATCCTGCTTATTTTGGTGTGACTGCATGTCCCCTTGTATTCCAAAAGATTACAGAGATAAGGTTTCACATTCGTTCATTCCACTGGTTAATTTTCCAAGTATTACTTGGACATACAGGTAGGCATGCCTGACATGAAATGCCTTTCTTTGTCTTATGAGCGACAGCAAGTCCTTGATGCACAAGGAAGGAAGGCTTCCAGGGACAGTCATGGTACTGAGCTGACCTCTGCACGCTGCAGATTCCTGCCAGGTTCCTTGGCATTTGAAAAGAGCAGTGTTAGAAGCCATGTTTCAAATGGTTTCAAAGATGTGCACTTCTTCCAACTGTACTGCAACAATGAGCGTGTTATACTAATTATAGGAGACAGAAACACAGCCTAAAACACCAAAAACTAGTGTGGAGAGGCCAAAGATGATACCAACTCTAACCTCTGTAAGGACTACCAGGTGATGGAGGCACACGTAAAGCTTTCGGAGATGACTAAGTGCTGCTTACCACACAGGACAGAAAAAAGTAAGCGTGTACAAAATTAAATACTCAGTGCTGAGCCTATGTTTGTCTGTCATAGGAAAAGTTATGTAGTTTTCTGAAAAGTCCCTTTTTAGAAGCCTAAAATCCATACAATTTTATGTCGTCTTAGGAATACTGGAATAAAAAAGCAAAGTACTGGAATCTGAGACCTTTTAAGTATTAATTTACAGGATTTGTTTGCTATGGTCTGCATTCATTGAAGCCCTTCTTTCAAGGAAGCCAGTCTCCTGCATTTGGATTTCTTATGAAATGCATCATGCATCAGTTTTGGAAACAATTGCAGGAAGTCCATTCTTAATGAAGAACAAGCTCTAAAATAATGAGTAGACAGCTGTTTTAATATCCATCCTGTTTTTGCTTCTTCGTAGAGATTTTGGCTACAGAGCTTTCTAGTTTCCTGTTCAGTTTCCTGTTAACATCTTTAAACAAAATGACATCTCTCTAGAACCTCCAGCATTTTTCACTCAGCTACCAACCAGACATCCAATATAAAAAAATATCTTGGATTATCTATTACACCAGAAGGTTAAGTCACTGGCATAAAAATAAATAAAAATAAAGCGTAAAAATAATAAAAATAAATTCCCTAGCCCAAATTCACAAGACCTGACCTCAGTCTCCTAGAGCAACTTAACTCTCAGTAAGCTGGACACTGAACGTAAGTGTTGACAAATAAAACAGGTTTAACCTAAAATGCATTTTTTCCCCTAGCAGAGGTCCCATCAATTTTATTTTTCTTCTACAACAGCCTGGAAATTGGGTCAAATCTCTTTCAAGAGCCTGAGCAACACTTATCTGTGATTGAATGTGTATTAACTCGAGTGCGCGCTGACTTTGTGAAGTACCAAGTACAGCACTACGGATTTATTAGTGAAGCACTGAGTCTGTTAGTGGTTTGCCTACTGTTACTGCACCTCAGCATTTACACACAAAACAGGAAGCAGGAACTGTTGCAGCCTCCTGAAGACACAGTAACCACGTCAGAAACACTGCTGAGAGAACAAACAGATAACTGCAACACAGCTGCACAGCCATGGAGGTGCACACATGCTTTGGCACTTTTATTTGCACTTTTGCAAAATGATGGACGTACGATTATTATACAGGTTCCTTACCAGATTATGAACAGAATATATATTTCTATATAGAATATTTATATAACTCATCGTATACATTCAAATATTTACTGAAGAAGAAATAGAAGTGTGCAGAATGTATTTACACATCAGACTTAACCATCTTGATTGCACTGTTCACAAGACATACACGACTGCCTGCGACAAACTACAGGCAGCTGCCGAACCTGTGCAGCAACAAGAATTAACTAGGCTTACAGCTAGCTGTGGAGTGCCAGTGTTTTCCATTTCAACCCTGAGAAAGCTTTCTTACCAGGGAAGTTAACTTTTCCATTATACTCAGTTAGTTATTACTGAGCAACATTAGCAGAGGAAAAAAAAAAGTCTTATAGGTTCTTCCTGTGTCAAGGAAAGAGATCAGGAGGCCTGACAAAGAATAATAAAATTTGTCATTTCTGTAGCCAATGAACCTTGCTGAACTTTACCAAAGCATGGGCAAAATTCAAACAAACCTAAGAAATTGAAAAAACAGTAGAGATGTGTCTGCTCATCACAAATAAAAAAAAAAAAAGCACAGCAGAAAACTGGCAGAGTTCTCATCTTTCAGGACCAAATTCAGTTCTGTTATGACAAGAAAGAGGACAGTACCAGCCCGTCTGCAGCCCAGCTGGCTACCAACAGATAAACACTGGTCAGTTTTGAAGCACAAGCTCCATTTGCTTAACTGTAATAAACTTTTCTTCTCACAGAAGAACGTCTCGTTGCCTGTTTACTATCTCCAGTAAGAAATGTGATGATAACAAAGCTTAGGGTAAAAAACACCATATCCGTATCACCAAGTTCTTAGAAACACCCCAGGTATGAGCCAGCGATGTGTGCTTGCAGCCCAGAAAGCCTGCGGCACCTCGGGGTGCACCACCAGCAGCATGGGCAGCAGGGCGAGGGGGTCGCGTGTGAGACCCTACCTGGAGCCCGCCTTCAGCTCTGGGGCCCCCAGCACAGGAAGGACATGAAACTATTAGTGCGAGTCCAGAGGAAGCCACAAAGATGCTCAGAGGCTGGAGCACCCCTCCTGTGGTGACAGGCTGAGGGAGTTGGGGTTGACCTGTCTGGAGAAGGCCCCGGGGAGACCTCACAGCGGCCTGCCAGTGCCTAAAAGGGGCTGCAGGAAATCTGGGGAGGGACCCTGTCAGGTGGTGTAACAATTGCACAAGGGGTAATGGCTTTAAACTAAAAGAGTGTAGATTTAGATGAGACATAAGGAAGAAATTCTTCACAAGAGGGCGGTGAGGCCCTGTCGCAGGCTGCCCCCAGGAGCTGTGTGTGCCCCATCCCTGGCAGTGCCCAAGGCCAGGCTGGATGGGGCTGGGGGCAGCCTGGGCTGGGGGCAGGGGGCCCTGCCCATGGCAGGGGGTTGGGGCGGGGTGGGCTTTGGGGTCCCTTCCAACTCAGACCACGTTGTGATTTTTATTTTCATCATTTGTCTGCATCTTTGCTAAAACAACATGACTGCTTTTGCATGCATCTTTTAAAGACGAGAATGGAGACATTTATAATAGAGGTGTGTCAGGTACACCCACTTCAGAGCGTGGTTCTGTATTCCTATGTGTAAACACTGTGATTCAGTTCTACATATTGAAATCCTGTGTGATTACCGCAGACCAAAATTATAAACCTTCAGAAACAGCCCAGTGAGCGAAACAACAGACATGAGTTGGTTCTTCACAAAGTTTTCCAAGGACTGTACACAACTGGACTTCTGCAGGCATTTTTATCATCAGCTCTGCAACAGCAGCATAACTTTCCTACCAGTTCTTGGGTTCATGCGGACTAACTTTTTGAAACAGCACAAGGTACCAGGACATTTACAGAAAGCAAAACCATATGAACTTGCAAGTATATAACCTGTCCTTCTACCACCAAAGGAGTACTGCCCTGAGCACTTCCTCCTGGATATTCAGCAACACTGACATGCAGTAAGGAATGGTTACAGCCCCCTGAGACTCCCATGAGTACAGCTGCTGAAAAAAGTTCAGGAAGGCTACCAGAAATTGTAGAAAACACTCAAGTAAGGCTAGAATGGTGCTCACCATTCACTTTACTCAGTGAACTGTCTAAGCTCTAGCAGATAAGATATGCCACATAATGTATAAAGACTCCTATGGTGTACTAATTCCAGAAAGCCTTTCTTAAAAGAAACCATTGCTTTATTTACTTGCCTTCATGTGATGAATTTGTTTGAAAGGACTCTGAAAATACTTGGAAAAATATATATTTGCATTAAATATTATTTTATTTACCAGTTGTTAGTCTGCATTACACATACATGAAAATGAATAAACAAAGGACTGTAGCTTAAAGATTCTTACTGGATAGTTAACCAAACTAAAATCCCAAAACAAACAAAAACCAAACCAAATATACACCTTACCCCATGAACTCTGAAAACAGACATCATGGTGCAGAAAGCGGGGTGGCCACAGCCCAAGATTGGAACGCTGTGCTGGCGTCAGTCTGCACACAGGTCTTCAGACTCCTACATTATATACCATAGTCTTTAAATAAACCACACACTTATAAACAGCTTGAGCTCATTCACTGACACTTCCTGCTTTTTTCTCCTCACATAATAGGAGCTAACTTTTGCCAATAACTTAATTGAAAACAAAATACAAACCCACTAGCAGCTTTACCGTAACAGTGATGAACTGCAACTTCTCAAAATCCACAGGAAGTAAATCTGAAGAGAGGACTCCCTGCCCTTTCCTATCTCTGCAGTCTCTTGCTCAGTCTGCTCCACTTCTACTCATCTTCTCTTACATTTGGAAAGTTCTAAATTGTGTATCCACTGAGTATACCTTGCAGACCCATCTTACCTTTGAAGTATGCTAACAATCTAAGCCATGTACGAGTTTACATAAAGGGAGATACGTGATTAGGGCCTGTTTTAGCCTTTTGGTACTGAATGAGATGCAACTGACATTAAAAAGGTAAAACCAAACCCACGATCTAAGAGGTACTATTTGTAGATGTTAATTCTCAAGGCAGCTGTTTTTCCATATAGGAGACCTCAACTTTAAACACTATTTTTTTTTTAAAAAAAAAAGAAATGTTCTGCATGTACTTAAAGCTTTTGAAAATATCCAAGTTTTTAAACCTCCTTAGCAGTTTGTATCACCTAGTTTTGTGACATTTTATAAGCACTATTGTAAAGAAAGTTTTTGCATATCTGTGTGTTCGTGACAGTGGCACACACTACAACTTTTGTCTTTAAAAAAAGAAGAAAAACAACACAACGCCCAAAAGAACAAGACCACCTAGTTTTGAAAAAAATATTTGAAGCAGCCTATTTATTCCACAAGTTTTGCTCTGTTCCAAGATTTGTTCCATGCTACAAGAAACATGTTGGCAGGGTTCATTTCAAAGATACATGGTTGCTTTCAAAGGCAAACATTTACAAATACTGAGTTACAGCTGTAAAGCAGGGTGGTCTGGAAAAACCTCAGAAGGTAATTTAGGCCATTCCAAGAAGTCAAAAAAAAAATAAAAATAAGTATCCACATGGCATTCCTTACAGCTCCGGAAGAGGATACTGTTCCCAGAAGCATGACAGAATGGTAAATGCCCAGACTTGTCCTGATCCTGGTACAGAACAAAACCAAACAAGTCTCCATACCAAGACACTCTCTTAACGCTCAGTATCTCAGTCACGACCACACAATGCCATATCCTGCCTCTAACATTAAGTGGAAAAATAAAAGACAAACTTTTTAAGAACAACCAATATGACCTCCCAGGGCTGTAACAGAGGGGTTATATTTTACAACTTCACAAGCAACATACTTTCTCTGTCTAGTATTTTAGCATGAAGATTCAAGAGGTAAGAACCCCTTTTCTAGAGACTCAAAAAAAAACATTTACATAGAAAGCAAACTCCTGTGGGGTTAATATTCACAGGAAAACATTAGCATGGCATTAACATTTGGTAGACAGACCAGCCTGTGGGTCAGCTTGAGACTCAGATTGAATAGCAGGGTTTCAGAACTATGAAATATTGGTAGTTTCAGCAGAGTGGTAGGTTTGAGTAACTGCTATGTCATTGTGTTAACTGGAAACTCCCTGTGGTGGCCTTTCAGATAACTGGTAACTCAAATTACCACTTG
This sequence comes from Oxyura jamaicensis, assembly GCF_011077185.1. NCBI lineage: Eukaryota > Metazoa > Chordata > Aves > Anseriformes > Anatidae > Oxyura > Oxyura jamaicensis. The sequence continues at coordinate 6,115,218 of NC_048904.1, forward strand.
AGAGCATTCCTCCTGGGGTCTGGCCACATACACTTCCTTCACACGAAGGTAATGTTTTCATTTCACTTTGGCTAACCCATCATTAGAGTATCAGCCCAAAGAATCACTAACTGCTGCTCTAGCACAGACATGGATTAACTCCTCTCGAAGCCCAGTAACATTTCCCACAACTTTCCCTTGTTCTTTCTGGGTACCCTCAAAAGAAGGCAAATTTGCACCAGGAGCCCGAAGAAGTAATCCTTGTCACACCTCAGCTAACTGCAGCCAGAACAACCCTGAGCAAAGTCCTCCAACGTTAGGACCAACTTAGGCAGCCCTTAGCATCAGCCGAGCCAGCTCTGCAATCAGGAGCAACCCTAAAGCAAGAAGGATAAGGCCGTGGCAAGCCACGAACCCTTGCAACTGCACAGTGTTACAGAAAATGAGAATGCCACAGCCCTTGTGAGGAAAGGTTGGCTAAATACATCCTGAATGGGTCCTTTTTCTGTTTGTTCAAATAGGAAGCTGGCGTGGGTTACTTTATACAGCTTTAAGCCCAAAATAACACACCTTAATTTCATACACAAAGACCAACTGCAACCAAAGGTAATTATATTTTGGAAGACACTAATTCCACAATATTCTCAAGTAACATATAACAGTTTTGCACAACGTGTTCTTAAACAGCCTATATGAGAAAGTGGCAGGGAGGGAACTTCCTAGAGCTTTTGATTTTACTCAGAGATCTGACACTCAGATCCTACAGCTTCTAACAGAAAACGTACCCAAGCATCTCTTCTTGGCCTCTAAGCAGTTCTCTTGTACTAAATATATCTAGTTACATACATTCTTTTATAGCACATACTAAAAATACAATTTCGCGGGGATGCTTCCCAGGAAATGTACTGTTGTCCACTTTGTAGACAGCTCAGAGTAATTGCTGTAGGCAACTGACATTAAAAATGCATGTAACAAAGAGGGGAAATGTCAAAGCTGCATTCAGAAGTCCTTCATCAACAGTACCAGAATTAACATTAACTTCATGCAGGTCACAAGACAATTTCAGAACAGTCCATTCGACCTTCAGCATGAAAACAGTTCTTAAGCCCTATAAAAACACTCACTTCTACAGACAATAAACAGATTTAGCATGCTCCTTTAGCAGCAAAAAGAGAATGTGCACCGATTATATGCACAGACAGATAAGGCAAATGAACAACAGTTCCCATTCTATTGCTAGGATCCCATTTTAAGAGTACCGAATGTCATTTCCCCCATGCCAGTAAAAATTTGAAGCCAAGATAAAGTCAATGAGAGAGATTTTTTCCGAAATGGTCAACCAAATTAATAGAACAAGTCCAACTGAATCATTAAGTGTTGCAGAAAGTTTGCCCTGCAATAAACAACAACTGCAATACTATGCATACAACACCACAATACTAATTCTAGAAAGCAGTTCTAAAATTCCTCATACTTAAGCAACTAATTAGAAACTGACTTGGCTGGAGAGTTAAAGTTTAAAACAAAAACAATTCTAGCAAATTCAGCTTGGGGTGCAACTTACCAAACACTCTGAAACTGCAGTCAAAGGAAGTTCAAACTAGGTTACACACCCACCAGCTCCGCTTGCCATGTAGCTCTCACTGGCACAGACCCTTCTCTTTCCACACGTTAACCGTATGTCATCACTCTTACAGAAGTCAGAAACTGAAATTTTGCTCCTGTCTGAACACTCAGTTAGGTAAATGAACTATCCTAGACCGTAACGAACTGACGTGCTTTCTCACTCTTCCTCTCATCGGGAAAAGCATGCCATCCACTGTGACAAAAAGCAAGGAAAATCTCACATTGCCCAAATAAGAACAGACCTCTGCAGAAGAGTTCACATCTCGCTGCCCAGTACTTTTCTTTTTAAACGGTATCACCATTAACAAGACTTTCATAAAGTCACAGAGGTGACTTTGATGACTGGCACCTTCCATAACTAAAAAAATAATAAATAATAATAATAAAAACTTTTTAAGCTGACCTTTCAGTGGAATTGAGAACCAGAGGTCACACTAGTGAACACAGAATAGAATACCACATTAAAAATGAATGGTATAAAATGTTTTTAATAAAAATAGGTTTTGCCAAAAGACCAATGTTGGCACAATTATTAATTTCCTAAAATTCAACGATCTTGTTTCTTCCACAGAACGCACAAGCGCAATTACAAAAGACTAGGCAATTTGAAGGCATTCCCCTCTTCCCTTACCACATTTCTAACACAATTTATCACAAATACGTCTGGCTACACCTCAGGCCATAGCTGCTGTATGAAGTACGTGAAGCAGCAGAGTTGGAGCTAGCTTTGGAACCCACATGCCCCAAGATCTTACTGAGTAAGAAGCATGGTCTCTTAACCATCTTTTGAAGCACGGATTCTCCATTTCCTGGGCTGTAGGACCCTTACCTGAGGACTATCCTATCTGTGGGTGCTTTCACAAGCTCGCACAGAGTCAACCCGTGCACAGAACACGTACTCTTTTCAGACTGTTTTGTAGCGGCACAGCAAAGCCCACAGAATTAGAAGAAACATCCTACCCTAATAAGTACATACAGAAACAAAGGACACACCTACAGAAAAAACGAACCGCTAAACCTAACCCAAGTGATGAATCTCAACCTGGCCTAAACGTGCAAAGACACAGTATCTTGTTTTTTTTGCCATGAAATGGCCTTCTGTAGTTAGAAGAGCACGCTGCTAAACCCAACCATGCACATCTGCCTCTTGTGCCAGAGCAGCATTTTTCAATCTCTTCCCATCTTGGTTTCAGATCATACAAACCTGCAACAGCATTTAAGGCCCCTGCCTGACGCTGGCAGCTGAAGAATCATTAATAGCAGCTCACAACTGCTTTGTCAGCAATGGAGCCAAAAAACAAGTGCCCTATAATGCAAGTCACCATTACAAATCGTGCAAGCTTATATTTACTTTTCAGGCTAGTAAAAAGCATAGAATATTTTTTTAAATAGCTTCAAATCGACACCTGAATTGTTCCTAGACTAGCAGCTTACGTTTCTTGGTGGGATAAGCCTGTGTCTGAATGCAAGCCATACAGAGAGGGCTCTGTATACAGTTTAACTCATTTGTTACATGAAATACTGAGGACCAGTACTGGAAAAGAAATTCCCTGAATATTAAATAGAGAGTGCTTGCATAAAAAGTTATTTTCCAAATAACAATTTTCTTAATTCATCATTGGAAACCTATTACAGATGCTGAAGCATCAAAATCCACAACAAAATCCGAATTGAAGTCCCTGACAGCAATAGTGGAAGAGGAAGAGAACAGGGTATAGTTCAGCATCACTATTTTTTTCCATGACTAAGGAGGATGCATGTGCTTAAAAACATCTAAATTGAGAGACAGCAAGTTAGGATAATCACATCCTCCACAGTTAGAAGCGTACAGTCCTTGCCACCCTATACACACAGGAGTCCATTGCAGACGCTGCTTTTCAAACAAGGGTGGGCAGAACGACACAGATTTCTCCGTTTCACGGAGGATCCATGTCTCAAGACAACGCACGGATCGGCCCGTGACAAACGCTGAACGCACGCAACCCGAGTCTAACAAGGCTGTCCTCTGTTGGCTGAGGCTTCCCAGGAGGCTGTCGTTCCGCCTCCCTTTTCCCACCACGTCAGGACGAACAGCCTTTTCTCAAGGCATTACAGCGTTACATAACTTCAGAGCAGAAATTAATTTAGAAATGGAGACCGACTAACTGCGTACAATGGTAATTCTGTTTCAATTCAGAGCGACCGATTATTAGCTGTGCCAACTGCATTATTTTCCTCTGCAACTCTGATACAGATGTTCTGTATTGCCCCACCTCCTTAAACACGCAAATATTTCACAATTAGTTGAACTGTGGGTGAGTCATCTCATTTCCTTTTCCAGTAAGGGTCACTATTGGAGAACTGGCATACCAAGGCTAAAAAACCACGTTACCAATGCAAAATACGACCACTGTGGTTACAGTGAACCAGTGCTCTGCTTCTGCAGCTTCTTAAAGGAGGAATACTAAGTAGTGTAGAATGAGAGAGGAAAACGATCTAAACCTCAATCGGATTCCAAAACAGAACACAGTAGGGAAAAGTCTATATTTGCTAATCCAACTCAAAGAAAAATAAAGTGAAACACCTTAAATGCATTCTTCAACAGCAGACGTTGTACACATTGTATACATTCATCTTATATGTAAGGAAAAAATGGTGGCAAATTTAACAAGTTTAGTGGTATGAAACCAATGCCTACACTGTGAGTTAAAAGCTCGAAATGATCTTTAGGAATAAACTAACAAAGGAAAACACGTGAATCCGAGTTAATGCTGACTTGTATACTTAAAATGCTTAATTTTCCTCTAAATGCAGTGTTCTGGGAAGCATAATACTTTCAAGTACTTGAAAGTATGTTGTTATGACACTCCAAAGGAATGTCATTTGCTGTCTTAAAAAAAGACCAAAAGGAGATTATGGGATAGTAACTGCCTGCATTATGAACTTCATGGAGCTGCCCAAAGTGCCTTGCACCCCTGCCTCAACAACACCTGATACACAATATTGAATACTGAAGGAAATCGGTATTAAAGGACAGTAATAAAAAGAAACCTACTCAAAACTGGTACTTGCACTTCTGGTGAAGACCTCAGAATAAAAGCAGGAGTGCAGGCAAACTACCAACTGCTCAGCTGGACAGGACACAGGAACAATGCCTGCAGCACCAGACCAAAGCCTTCCCTAGCATGGTCCCAGAGAATCGCACCATAATCGTGGCAGGTTTTCCAAGCAGGGAGAAGAGACCCCCCCCAGCTCACGCAGCCCAGTGGCCAGTCCACAAAGTTTGTGACAAGCCCTCAGAGATTTTTAAGACAAGTCTCTTAAAAAGCTAGGATTTGTGAGCAGTTAGTCAGAGCAGTGACTTGATATAGGAACATGGCCAGAGAAAGAATGAGGAATTAAATGCTTTCTGACCCATAATGCCTGTACCGTTTGGGAAACATCCCCCCCCCCTTTTTGAAGGGCAGCATCAAAGGTAATATTTGTGCAGGACACTAAAGGAATTTGTTGTTTGTTGTCTCTTCTCCTGATATAAACCATTCAAGGAATAAACAACCATGTTCATCTTGCTGAGCATAACAAAAAAATATCTCAACTGACATCAGCAACAGACGAGTATTAAATAAACGTCATCGAGAAGCAATGTAAAACTTGTCTTTTAAGAGAAACTGGCATGGCACTAAAGGGTGGAGCATACCTTGCAGGCAGAAACAAGAGAGCTCTTCTCAAAGGAAAAAAGCTTACTGCTCATTTGAAAGAAAAAAAAAAAACCTTCTGTTACCAGGCAGTCTGTAACAGGAGGGTAACGTACTAGTGACTTGGTGCCCCAGTGACGGCAGAAAGAGTAACTGAAGGCCTGTTCATCTTCATTTCTGATGTTGAAACATCCTAAATCAAACATTCAAGGTCACCATTCTCTTTGGAAAGTTTTGGTAAGCGGTTTTCCTCCGGACTCACGTTTGGATGGCTTTTCAAAAGCAGTGTTTCTGGGCATAACTGTTTGCTGTTGTTGTTGTTTTTGTTTTGTAATTGTAAGAAAAAAATATCAATTGTAGTTTTGTTGTTACTTAAAATAGCCTAACTGGAAAGCAAACCTGACGTTAAGGCCAGGTGTTTGCACACCACATTGATTTTTCAAAGCTGTAATGCAACCGAAAGGAAGAAGCTCGAGAGAATCCCTAACAGCCCCTTTCCTCACCGTGAGACACCTTCTGAGAGGTGCCATAGCTGAGAAAAGAAATAGTTAAAGCAGCTTAGCTACTACTTACTGAGTGTTTTCCATCATTTACAGATGCACCTCCGTGGGCTGAGGCCCTTGGTTACAATTCCTTAAGTAACCGTGTGGTTTCGGTATCGATTTTGGCTTTTTTAAATAATTTTCTCTTTTCTGTGCTGTGCAATAGCTATGCTCGTTGGCATGGAAAAAAAAACGCATTTCTTAGAACCCTCACATTTAGCCTTTCATGCTCAAACGTATTCAACCCCTCTGCAGGCCCGACGACAGGAATCGGAAGGGTCGGATTGGTGTTGGTGTTTTTTTTTCCCCCTTATCTTTCCTTTAAAAACGCATCGGGAAGCAGCGACGGCAAGCCGGGGCTCCCGCAGCCCTGGGGGATGCGCCACCAGCACCCCTCCGCTCCCGGGACCCGCTGCCAGACAGCCCTCCACCTCCCTCCTGCCGAGGACGCGGCGGGCACGGAGCTCGCCCGGCCCGACCCTGCCCGGCCCGGCCCGGCCCGGCCGCCCGCTTACCCCATGCTCGCCGCCGCCGCCGCCGCCGCCGCCCGACCCG
>NC_048904.1:6171593-6216171 GCF_011077185.1 Oxyura jamaicensis
ATGTAAGTGCATTTACTCTATTTTTGAACAAACAGTAGTATAAAATACTTGTTTAAATATTAAGTGGGATTTGAGCCTGCAAATTTTAATATTGGCTCTAAAACTCTGCTTTCATAAGTACCATTTATTATACCACTACATTTCTGATGATTGCATAATCACAGAAGGACCTCAAAACTTGAATACACAGACTGAAATACAAGCTGATAGCCTTGAATATGTCAGTGTGCTATAGAGTGGCCTTTGAGGACTGTCATGATAACCCTTTTGCATTACGGAGCTAATGTTTTAGTCCTAAATTTTCAGGACCCCTTCGTACAGAAGAGAGCTTCATACAATTACTGATGTGAATTTCTCTAAAAATGTATATTTTTGTGTCCAGTTGCATTATTTAAGTGTTCCTTTATATAAATTTATGTATGCTTCTAAAACAAAAAAAGGGGAGTAGGGGTGTGACCCCCAGGAAAAGATAGATAAAGTATGCTATGTTCTTATTTTTTTTAAATCGAGGGACAGAGAAAGGTCCTTGCATCTGTCCGTGCAGGAGAAAAGGCAACCGACAGATCTAGGAGACAGATCTGGGGGAAACTCAGTTAAAGAAAGAGCTCAAGTCACGGTAATAATAAATAAATAAATAGAATACAGCACCAATCACTAAGAAGGGCCCTACACTCTAATACCTTGGGGGCCGAGGTTGTGCTTGTGTTTTAACAGCAGCCAGTCCTAGATGGGTGTCAGCACCATGAGTCCAGCCGACCGTCTCATCATCTGCCTTAACATGATCACAGCACCCTCCTCCGCGGTTTGGACTCCAGCTCAAACAAAAAACGACGTATGGCATATGCAGGACCCACAAACAAGGACTCCGGGAGTTGGAGGGGCAACCAGAGCCCCCCCCCCAACGGCTGTTGCTGTCCACAGAGAGCAGAGCTCAGCACCTGCCCCTCTGCTCCCCTTGTGATGAAGCTGCAGGCTGCCATGAGGCCTCCCCTCGGCCTGCTCTGCTCTGAGCAGAGCAAACCAAGGGACCTCAATCATTCCTCATGTATTTTGCTCTCTAGACCCTTCACCATCTTCACTGTCCTCCGTTGGATGTTCTCTAAGTCTTTTATGGCTTTCTTGTGTTGTGGTGCCCAAAACCACATACAACAGTCGAGGTGAGGATAGATGGCCATGGTCCTCCAGCTCAGGACAGCTGGGGTCCCAAAGCCCATTGGTGCTCATTGGTGCTGAAGACAGCAGCAAAGAAGGCACTAAAAGTTTCTTTGTCTACAAAAGCTGACCATCCTCACCAAGTGATGGACCAATGTTATTTCTGCTCCTCCTTTTGCTGTTAACATATTTAGGAAGCCTTTTCTATTGTTCTCCACAGTAGTGGCCAGCTTCAACTCTAACTGAGCTTTGTCTGCACGACTTTTTCCCTATGAAGGGAAGCAGCACCTGTGTAGTCCTCCCATGTCACCCAACCTCACTTCCTGTGGCCGTACAATTTCTTTTCCCACCTAGGCCCCAGAAGATCCCCGTGATTCGTGGAAGAACTCTACAACTCAAAGCAAATGAGTTATAAAGTAGGTATGTGGTTTATTTCAGCGCCAGGCGCATGCAGGATAGCTCCCAAAGGCACACACACCCTAACACAGCAGCTTGCCTTGGTTCTATGCAATAGTTACATATGCATGAAGTTTCCCAATACACCTATACATATTCATAACCTATCCCCTCTTTGTATTAAAATTATCTCCAATAAGTCATTTCCATAACCTCCTCTCATCTGTGCCTGCACAGTGCCTTCTGGTGGTGGTCGTCAGGATGAAGGCTGATAACTTCATCACCACTAGCTGACCCCCTGCCTTTGTACGGACTCAGCTGCTCCTTGGCTCTTGTCCAAACCACAGGGTCGGGCTCAGCTGGTTTTTGAGACAGGTTCCCCATTTTTGTCAGGAAACATCCTCTGTGAGGGGCCCCGAGACTCCTTGTTTCGGTTAATTTGCACAGTAGTAAGCAAAGACACTCAGCAACATCTATTTTTAATGCGATTAAGCAAGCCTCCATTCTTCCATTCCTGGCTTTAATAATAACGATTGTTTTATTTAGAAATCATTAATGTGATTAATTCTTCTATCCCTGGCTTCACCTGCTCAGCCAAGGCACCCTCCTGCCCTGCTTGCTTGATCCGCGGGCTTTGGGAACTGCCTGTTCTGTGCTCTTAGGATGTGGCGCTTAGCAGTGACCGGCACTGGTAGCTCTGATCCGTGTTTCCAGGAGGAGGTTCCCAGGGCAGCTCGCCACCCAGCTCCCTGAGCACCCCGAAGTCTGCTCTCCGGGGCCGCAGCCCTGCTGCCCGCCTTCCTGCCGTCCCCGCGGGCTTTAAACTCAGCCACCTCAAAGTCACCGCGGCCACGACGCCCTGAAGGGCAGCTGCTGTAGGGCTGTCCCTTCGTTCCTCACGGAAAAACTCGCCCCGGGCGGGTGCCCCACGGCACAGCCCCACGGCACAGCCCCACGGCACGGCCCCGCCGCCATTTCCTCGCCCGGCGCCACCGCCCCCTGCCGGGCGGGGCTGGGGCTGGGGCGGGGCGGAGCGCACGTGCGGCGGCAGCATGGCGGCAGCGGGCAGGAAGGCGCGCGGGGCCGCGGCGGGGCGGCGGCGGCGGCCGGCGGTGAGTGCGGCTCCGTTACGAGCCCCGGGGCCCCGAGCCCCGGGACCCCGGCCCCGAGCCCTGGCCTCGGCGCCCGGTCCCTGGCGCCGCTGACGGTGCCGGTGCCGTTGCGTCCCGCAGGGCCCAGCCACCGGGGGGAAGCCGCGGCCGGCGTCCGCCCGTCCCCGCGACGAGGAGGTGTCCAGCGACTCGGAGGCGGAGAGGTGAGGGCCCGGGGCTCCCGGGGCTGCCGGTGCGGCCGGGCCGGCGCTGACGCGTGTCCCTCAGCCCGGCGGCGGGGCAGCAGCAGCGGCGGCGGCGGCGGGAGGAGGATGAGGAGGAGGAGGAGGAGGAGGTGGAGGAGACGCCGCAGGAGAAGAAGCTGCGCCTGGCCAAGCTGTACCTGGAGCAGCTCCGGCGGCACGGTGAGCGCGGGCGGCCGGGCCGGGAGGCAGCGGGGCCGGGCGGGCGCAGCGCGGGGCTGACGCTGCGCCCCCGGTGCAGAGGAGGAGCGGGCAGAGGAGGAGGCAGAGGAGGACGCCGCCTTCCTCGGGGACCCCGTCGGCGAGCGCCTGAAGGAGGACGTGGTGAGCCGAGGGGGGCTCCGGGCCCGACCTCGGGGGGCGAGGGGGAGGCCAGGGAGCGGTCCCTGAGCCCCCTGCGGTCCCTCCCTAGCTCGAGCAGAAGGGCCGGCTACAGCGCCTGGTTGCCAAGGAGGTGAGTGGGCTGTGGGTGGCAGCGGGTGTCCCCGGGCCTCGGCCGGGGCTGGCGCTGGCCTCGCTCATGGCTGTGCTCCCACCAGGTGCAGCCTCCGGACCCGCTGAGCATCCGAGTGTTGCGGGGACACCAGCAGCCCATCACCTGCCTGGTCATCTCTCCAGATGATAAGTTCATCTTTTCAGCTGCCAAGGATGGCTCCATCATCAAATGCAAGTGGTTCTGCTTGTCCTTGGGGGCTGCAGTGGCAGGGCCACGGGTAGAGGTGGCTCAGCTTTGCACTGCCTGGAGGCACCTTCCCTGGAGGACAGGAAACTCTGCAAAGCACAAGGCTGCTGGTTTTGGGGCTCAGCTGCAGAGCTGGTTGTGTTGCTCTGGGCTTCTTGTGTCTTGTTTCTGCTCCTGGGGGTGATGGATGGCACTGCCTGTCCCCACAGGGGATGTGGAGAGCGGGAAGAGGCTATACGTGATGCCCGGGGGGAAGAAAGGCACAGAAGGGCAGCACATGGGGCACACAGCCCATGTACTCTGCATGGCAATCTCGTCGGACGGCAAATACCTGGTACAGTGATGGGAGGGTGATGCTGCCACATGGGGCCACATGCTGTCCCCAGTGCTGCTTGGCCCTGTCCCTGTGTGCTCCTGAGCTGCTGGGTTGGGGAACATCCCTTCTCAGGGTTCTGGAGGGCAGTTGCTTCTCCTGAACTGAATGCTGCAGGGTTGAATCAGCCTTTACCCCCACTGGTATCAAGAGCAGGTCCCTGGGCCCACCCAAGTACATGGGGTGGGAGCTGTGGGTATGGTCAGGCAGGTTTTTGGGCATCCCTTGCTTTCTGCCAGGCTACAGGAGACAGGAACAAGCTGATCCTGGTCTGGGAGGCAGCCACCTGCAAGCGCCTTCACACGTTCACTGGCCATCGCGATGCCGTGTCGGTGAGTGGGGCTGTTGGCTGTGGTAGGATGGGGAGGAGGGCTCCTGCCACTGGGCAGGCAAGGGGTGCTGCTTCCTCATGCTGAGCCTAGGGATGTGGGGGCCTGGTACCCATGGGGTGTCCCCTGTGAGGCACAGCCAGTTCTGCCGGCACCCTTGGGGACAGCTGGGCGGTAGGTACCCAACAGTGTGTCTGTGTGTCCATATGTCCCTCCGCAGGGCCTGTCCTTCCAGAAGGGCACGTACCAGCTGTACAGCGCTTCCCATGACCGCTCAGTCAAGGTCTGGAACGTGGCGGAGAATGCTTATGTGGAGACCCTGTAAGGCCCTTCTGGGACAAGGGTGTGAGGGAGGAAGGGTAGGGATGTAGGGCTGTGCTCCCTACAACTTCTCGTGTTCCCCACCAGCTTTGGGCACCAGGATGTTATCACGGGGCTGGACAGCCTGAGCCGGGAGTGCTGTGTGACCTCAGGGGGACGGGATGGCACTGTGCGGGTCTGGAAGATCCCAGAGGAGTCGCAACTCATCTTCTATGGGCATCAGTAGGTCTGGGATAGGAGGTGGGGGGCTTGTGCTGGTGGCTCCAGCAACTCCTCTGCATGTGCTCAGCTTCACTGGGAGCCTGCAAGTAGGCTGGGGACATTGCTGAGCTGTGTGCGCCTGGGTCTCTGTTTCATACATAAATCCTCAAAGAGTGCTCACGATCACTGGTGGTTTTTGTTTTTGTTTTTTTTTGTAGGGGCTCTATTGACTGCATCCAGCTCATCAATGAGGAGCACATGGTGTCAGGCGCCGATGATGGGTGAATACAGGGCTGCGAGTGTGTGCAGGGGCGGGCAGGGCTGTGCCCCTACATGCCTCATTCCTGCTCCCCACAGCTCTATTGCCCTGTGGGGGCTGGCAAAGAAGAAGCCTCTGGCGCTGGTGAGGCAGTCGCATGGGACACAGGGCGGCCATGACCTGGAGCAGCCCTACTGGGTGTCGGCGGTGGCTGCTTTTCGCAACAGTGACCTTGTGGCTACAGGTGCCTGGTGCTGGGAGCCCCATGCTTGCTTCAGGAGGGATGCAGGGCTGGGGAGGTCCCTGTGCCCTTCCTGTTGCCAGGATGCACACATTTCATCTCTGTTCCAGGTTCACACAGTGGCAGTGTGAAGCTGTGGAAGTGCGGCGAGGGATTTCGGAAGCTGGAGTCTCTTTGTGACATCCCCGTGGTATGGGGGGGATAAGTCCCCCAGTGGTAGGAGGCGTGGGATGACTGCAGTACCGTGGTGCTGATGCCTATGCTGTTATCTCTAGGTTGGCTTTGTCAACAGCCTGAAGTTTTCAGCAATGGGAGACTTCCTGGTGGCTGGCGTTGGGCAGGAGCACCGGTACTATCACCATGCCCCATTTTCTAGAACTTGGACCCTGCCCCCCCCCCCCCCCCCAGCCCCCAGCTGGAGCAGGAGAGGTGCAGGGTGATACTTGGGTCATCTGCAGGCTGGGCCGGTGGTGGAGAGTCAAAGAAGCCAAGAACAGCATCTGCATCATCCCCCTGAAGCATAGGGCTGGAGGAGCCCCCAGCTCTGTGGCAGCTGACAGGGCCTGGGCCCAGGAGCTGCAGGAGCTTGCTCATTAAAGCCTTTGTTGATAGTGCTGCTCATTAAAGCCTTTGTTTGTAGTGCTGCTCCCTGGGGTGGTGGGGCTGCTGGGGCTGCAGTGGGAGCCCCCAAGGCTGTGCCCTGCCTCTGGCCAGTGCAGGTGCCCCCGTACCCCTCTGCCTGGCACAGCCAGACCTGGGTGCTGTAAGAGTGCGTTTAAAACAAACGACAAAAAAAACACTTTATTTACATAAATTACCAAAAAAAAAAAAACAAAAGCACAATCTTGGTCACAGAAAAGAATCTACTCTTAAAAAGGGGTTGGACTCAAGTACCGGGGTCCCCTTCACCACCCTCGGTCTGAGCCCCACCCCACTTGCTCCTGGGCTCTGCAGCAGCCCCGAGGCATGAAGCGGACATCTGTGGGGTGCTCCTGTCCCTCTGCTGTGGGGCTCTGGCCCCTGCCTGCAACTGGAGCGTGGAGGGGGGGCTCTGGCTCTGCTTGTCTGGGTAACCCAGGGCAGGTCCTAGCAGCCAGATCCCTGCAAACCCCAGGGTAAAAACGAGGAAACGTAAAACTGCCAAGGGCGCAGCCCCCTCCGCTCAGGGTGGGTTCTGCGTGGTGAGGGGCATGGCTCAGCGTGAGGGGGACGTGAAAGGGGAGAGTGCAGAGGGGAAAGCAGGGTGGGCGAGGGCAGCGTGCTCTGGGATGTGGCTGTGTGTGGAGGAAGCGTGAGGTGCGGCACAGCTGGAGGCAGACAAAGCGTGACTTGGGCAGGGGTCGGCACGAGAGGGCTGGGGCGCACACCAGGGCTCGGCGCAGGGGACGGGCGTGAGGGACAAGCACCACGTAGCGTGGCGCAGCGCAGCCTCATGCTGGGGCAGGGGCTTTGCTCTCCCGGCTGCCGCCAGCCCTTAGCACTGGGGCTGCTACTGCTCCCCCAGGACGAGGTGCAGACGGGTGGGGGCTCGGCTTCCCCCCGCCTTCACAAAGACGATGTCGTGGAGTCCACCGCCTCGCGGCCGTTGCACACCGTGGGCACGTACTGCGAGGCTGAGCCTGGCCAGGAAGGCAGGGGTCAGGTGTGTGGTGGGGTCCAGAGGTGGTACCCGCCCAAGAGCATCCCAGCGTGGCAATGACAGGTGCCTGGGAGCTGCCCCCCACCCACCCCGGGGTGGCCGTGTTCCCATGGGATGGTGCTGGGCCCCCCCAGGGGGCAGCTCTAGGGCTCACAGCCACTTGCGGTGAGGGAGAGGAGGGCTGGTGACGGGGCAGGCGATCTGTGGGCACTGCAGCACCCCTACCTCCCCCGGCCCAGGTTCCCCAGAGTGCCCCCCTGCCCCCCCATGGCCCAGCTGTGCTCACCGTGGGACTGGCTGGAGCCGGCAGCCACGACGCTGAACCGTGCGGTGCCCACGCGGTGGCTGGTCACGTTCTTCTGCGGCTGGAAGAGGATGATGTGGAGCTTGGGCGTGAAGAGGCAGCCGAGGACCACGGTGCCACTGAGGCTCACCGAGATGCACATGGTTGTGGTCTGCACCTGGAGGCGGTAGCGGAGGGGTGGGCGTCAGGAGTGCAGCAGTGCCCTGCTGAAGGGCTCCTGCCCCCGTGGGGACGCACCACCCTGCAAAGCGAGTTGCTCCGGGCACCCCTCGCCACAGCACCCACTCCCCCAGGGATGCTGACCCTCTCCAGAAGACCCCGTGTGCAGCCAACCTCGCTGCGACCTCTGGGCCCAGGAAGCAGCATGCACGGGGGGGCCCTCATCAGCCCTTCTCCAGACTCTCCCAGCCCTGTGGGGCCCAAACAATGAGGACTGCTCCAGATGGGCCCTGCTGGAGCCCGCAGAATTCAGGCTCTTACTCGATAATCACTAGAGGTCACGTAAAAGATGGGCAGGAAGGCCAGCCAGATGATGCAGGTCGTGTACATGGTGAATCCGATGAACTTGGCCTCGTTGAAGTTTTCAGGGCATTTCCTGGTCTTGAAAGCATAGACCGTGCACAGAACAATCAAGAGGACGTTGTAGGTGAGCGAAATGAGCATGTTAGAGTCACGGTTGTTGCACTTGAGGGTGACAATGTACCTCTTGTCAGGCTCGGTCTCCTTGCCTGTGCCGGGTGTCTCCACCAGCAGCCAGATGATGACAATGATCAGCTGGCAGGAGATGAGGGCCATGCAGATGACCACCTGTGATGCAGGGCTTATGAACCGGGGGCGCTGGACCCCTTCCTTCACCCCGCTGAAGATCCTGGCAATGCGATTCGTCTTGGTCAAGAGGGCCGAATAACAGACGGCAAAGGATGTGCCCAGCCCCAGGCGCCGCAGCGTGCACACCTCGGTGGAAGGCTTGGCGATGAAGATGAAAGTCATGCTGTAGCACATGAGGACACCGGTCAGGAGAATATAGCAAAGTTCCCGCCCAGAGGCCTTCACAATAGGGGTGTCGTTGTTCTTTATGAAGACTCCAAAAACAAACAGCGTGGAGATAAAACCCAAGCAAGAGATAGTGACGGGACCAATGGCCCAGACATCTCTCCAGCGGATGTACTCTTGGGGCAACTCATAGCAGCCATTCAGGGTCTCGTTGGGCCAGTAACCGAGACCACAGTCCATGCAGGTGAACTCATCCAGCAGGTACTCATAGGGCTGGCAGGGGATGCAGATCCAGCAGCATATGTCCCCGGGCTGCATGCTCTTTATCTCATTCTTCTTGCAGGGGTCGCTGCACTGGGACACGGGGACGGCTGTCTCCGCCCAGGGGATGAGGCTGGTGTTGAGGATGAGTCCCTCTGCCCAGTAGCCCACCTTCTGGTACCGATACCGCCCGTCTCTGTGGTGGTAGTTGAAGATATTGTAGCGTCCGATCCCGTCGCCGTAGCGGTCAAATCGAACAACACTCTCAGTGTCTGTTGGCCTGAATGGAGCTGGGAGGAGAAAGGGAGATGGTCACTGCTTGGAGACCACTGCGTGGTCACTCCATGGGGCAGGAGCACGCTCAATCCTGGCATGTAGGTGGGGGTGTATTGAAGAGACACAGCCAAGAGCCAATTTCCAACCTGTCCCATGCCTTCATGCCCATAATGCAGCAGTAACTGCTGCCTGTGCACCCCTTGGGATCCTGAAAGCAATGGTGGAGAACGATCCCCCCACACTAGTCAGCCTCTGGCCAGTGCTGCAGGGCAAAGCGAGGGTAGGGGCGGGGAGGGGAGAGGGCTCTGCACTGCAAGGTTGCTGCCCTCCTAAACCTCCATGGCTCTGAATGGTACATGGGTAGCTGGGCTCAGCCCACCACAGGGGAGATGTTTCTGACCCCCAGATCTGTGGGCTCCTGATCAAGGGCCTCCCTCCAGTTTAGTCGCTGAGATGTGAAAAAGCACAGAGCTCGACTGAGGTCTCCAAGGACACATGTACTTGGTGGGCCCTGCTGTGGCTGGTCCCACACAGCCCTAGCAGAATGGAGTTGGTTGCCAGCTCTGCTTCACATGGGGACAGAAGGCCTGGGTTGCCTACAAAGGGCAGTGGTGGAACTGTTAGCATCCTGAACAACCACAGCCCACGGCACGGGGGCTCCCAGGTGCAGGCAGGCCACAGAAGTTGGAGGGTCAGGGTGCGATTGCGATTGCTTGCTCTTCCCTGCCCTTCCACCTCTCCAGCTGTGCAGCTAAGCCCCGTCCCCACCTCTGGACTCACCATCAAAGTTAACGTTGAGCATAAAGTCCTTGTAGAACCTCTTGCCATTGACAGGCTTCATGGAGTCGCAGAGCTTGGTGGTGTTGGGGCACAGTGCCTGGTGCATGTTGTGAAGCGAGTGAGCCATAGCATAGACCGCGTTGACCACAAAGGTGATCTTGGACTCTGGCTCAAACTTGCCTGTCTTTAGGGAGTACCGGCTACAGTCCGGAGTGTGGAAGCTGCACTTGAACTTTTGCTCCCAAAACTCCCGAAACCAGGGATTTCGGCTGTTGTTGTAGGGGTGGAGGTTGAGGAAGTAGGCAGCAAACTCCTGGATGGGGTATGCTGCCAGCTCAATGGTGATCGCTCCCTCTGCCACTGCTTCGCTCCCTGCCACCACACTCTCCAGGGCTCCCCACCCATCGCTGGCCACCCACGTGAAGGAGACATTGGCTCTGTGGGCAGCTGCCAGCAGCTCCCGAGCATCCTCGCTCCGGGTGAAGAGCACAACCACTCTGGCATTGGGCTTCTGCAGCAGTGCCCGGACCACACCATCATAGGTCTTCTTGTTCATGGAGCGTCCCACCTTCTCGGAGGTGGCGATGCAGATGTTGCGCATGCGAGCCTCTTGCTCGAAGGCCTCAATGCCCGTCTCACCGTAGTCACCCTCTGAGGCCACAGTGGAGACGTAGGTCCAGTTGAAAAAGCGGAGGATCTCCGACATGGCTTTGGCTTGGTAGAAGTCGGGTGGAACGGTGCGGGCAAAGTAGTCGTAGCGGGACTTGTCGCTCAGCTTGGCACTGGTGGAGGCGTAGCTGATCTGCGGGATCTGGAAGAGCCGCAGCAGGTTGGCGACCTGCATGAAGGGGAGAGGGGAGCGTGGCAGGTGGGGATGTGGTCCCACCAAGGACTGCCCCTGGGAGCCCCTGCCTGGCACCGTGGGGAGTGAGTGGCCACAGCCGGGTACCCACAGCTCCTAGACAAAGCAAGCGGTTGACAGGCAGTCCCTGGAGGCTGGGAAGGAGGGGGAAGGAGGCAATCAGCTGGCAGCAGGCAGGACAGACATGCCCATACCACGGGTCACCCAGACCCCCAGCCTTGTGCTGGAGCACAGGGAAGCATGCCCATCCCAGGGCTGGGCCATAATGCACACCTCCTACTCTGCTATTCCCGGGGCAGCAACTTGTGCCCACTGCCCAGCACAGCTTGGCCCTGCTGAGGGCAGGATGGAGAAGGTGGCAGGGAAGTCCCAAGCATGGCCAGGGGCTCCACGGGCTGCAGGGTGGATGAGTCTGGCTGTGGCCAGCTCTTGGCGCCTGGCACAGGGACCTGGGGTTGTTTTCTTGCAGAGGTTTCTCCCTCAGCGATCCCTGTGTGTTCCTACTGCTTGCAGCCTCTGCTCACTTATTATTATTATTATTTTATTATTATTATTTTAATATTTCATGTGTTCCCCTCTGAGATTCAGGGCAGGGAGTAAATGGATTCATGGCAAAAGCAGGAACTCCACCGCGGGCGACCTGAGCGCTGCTCGGCCGCCAGGACAAAGTTGGTGCCTGCAGCACAAGGACGGCATCCACAGGGGAGGGGGTGGGGGTGGGAGGGGGGACAGAGGGGGTGCCATCGCCCCCATGCCCCAAGGGACCAGCACCCACAGTCGCCTGCTGCAGCTGCTTCCTTCCCCTCGTTATCTTCAAAGCAGCGAGAGTCCTGCTAATGAGGCCGTTAAACCCCCCCCCTCTCCCGCAGCGGGGGGGGGGGGGGGGGGGAGAGCCTAAACGGCTCTGCTTCCCTTGCAGGAGATGCTGCTTAATTAACGTGGACAAACGTTTTTGGTGGCAAATCCCCCTAATGGCAAGAAGGCCCCAGAGCGTGGCAGTGCTGTGCCATGGCCGCAGGGACACAGGGGGCTTGGCACTGTCCAGCAGCCCCCGTGCACTGGAACACCGTCCCCCTGCCCCCCTGCCGTGGCCATTCTGACATCAGGGGGTGTGGAGCGCAGGCATCCTGCACCCAACTGTGTGCCCACCCTGCTGAGGCCAGGAGCCATGGAGCTACAGGTGAGCTGGCTTTGGGGCAGCCCCATGTGGGGACAGGGTGCCTAAACACCCCCACCCCAGGCAGTGCTTGTGAAGAGGGGCTGGGACATCCAGACATTGCCTGATCCTGTGCCGCCCTTCCCCCCAGGAGTGACCCATCTCTGCCCACGTCCCCATCCCCAGCAGCAGGGACCCAGGGACACCCCCTCCCAGGACCTTGCGGCTTTCCCAAGACCATCCCCATGGCTCTGGGGGCCTTTTCCAATTACCCACACGTTCCCCTCCCAAGCGTCAGCTGGAGAGACATGCCCCAAGTCCCATTCAATCCCGATTGCCCATCCTGGGCCACGAGCCACATCCTCGCCCATCCCAGGTGCCACCATTGAGGCCACCCGCACCCTGTCCCTGCAGGTGGAGCCTCACAACGCCGCAGCTGTGGCCATCCAGGCCTGGTGGCGTGGGCAGCTGGTGCGGAGGACGCTGCTGGTGGCAGACACCAGCGCCCGGCGCATCCAGGCCTGGTGGCACCGGGTGGCCAGCCAGCTGCGGGAGCAGCAGCGTCTGCAGGCACTGGAGGACTACATCAGGAAGGAGAAGGCCTGCATCCTGCTGCAGGCTCAGGTGCGGGCATGGGTAGCCCAGACCAAGTACAAGCGCTACCAGGAGGCCGCCCGCACTATCCAGGCCCGCTGGCGGGAGTACGTGTGTCGCCGGGTGCAGGGGAGGGAGGCCAGCAGCTGTGCCGAAGATGTGGACCTGCTCGTCGAGGTCATCCTGGTGTGAGAAGCCCCCGCATGCTGCTGCAGAGCTTGAGGCAAATAAAGCACTGTCCCCATGGAGGGACAGCCACCAGCAAGGATGCAGACCCCTGTGTGGCGGCTGGGCCGGGCTGGGACCACCACAGAGAAGGGGCTCCCACCTGAGGAGCTGAAGCTCCCCTGCTGCTGCCAGCGATGTGACAGGGCTGGCGTATGAGGGAGTGCCTGCACCCACCCTAGCCCCACACAGGTGGAGATGGAGGCTTTCCTTAGCAGATGTGAGCCCTCCTGGCAGAGCCCGGCAGGGAAGCAAGCACCAAGCCCAGGGGCGGGATGGGATCTGGGCTCCCTGGCTCCAGGAGGTCTCTGGCCGGTGAGGTTGGGCAGCTCTGCAGCCTGGTCGTGCCCTCCTGCCACTCCTACCCACAGCCCAGACCCATCTTGCGTGGGGTACCTGGATGGAAACGTCGCTGTAGGAGCCCCCGATGACACCGGTGATGGCCATGGGCACATCATCATGCACAGCGTAGGAGCCGTCAGGACAGATGTGCTCGGAGCCATCCACCCTGGTCAGGGACGCACGGACAAAGTCGAGTGACTGCTCGAGGGCGTAGGTGTCCTTGGAACAGGTGTCGAGGATGTGGGCGCCCAGCCTCACTCCAGGCAGGATGCTCGGGTCCTTGTTGATCTCGTCCAGTGCAAAGAGCATGGCCTCGAGGCGCTGGATGCCCCGGTGCTCGTTGATTTTGCCACAGTCTTCGCTGCCCACTCCTTTCTCGTGGATGGGGAAGAGCCCCCCGATGACCAGGTCCCCCTCAGTGCTGATCTCCTTCTTGCTGGTGGGGCCATGCACAGCAGCCAGGCAGGAGGCCAGACGCATCAGCCAGAACCAGGCAGCAAAGGGGACCGCCATGGGGTGCGATGGCACCAGCTGGGGGCCCATGTGCCCCATGTCACCTGGTGCCAGGTGTCAAAGGGGGGGCAGCCAGGCCCCAGCCATCGGGTGCAGGGATGGCACAGCGTGGTGATGGCAGGGGGGTGCGCTGCCCTGGTGGAGCCCTTGGTGCCTGGAAAAGCAAAGAGGTGCCATGGGGTGAACCGAGATCGTCCCCCCACGCAGCGCCCAAACTGAGAGGGGACTCTTGGGGCAGCCGAGCCAGACACTTGGGCAGTATCATCTCGTGTCCTTGGCCCCAAGATGCCCCACCAGCCCAGGTTCCCCCAGGAGGGAGCCCCTCGCAGCCCACGGAAGGGAGAGCTGAGCAGATGTGACAGCTCCAGCAGCGACCCAGGACTTGCAGGACACCAGCGAGTGACACAGATGCAGGCAGACACACAGGGGCCGATCCGGCTGCCCAGCTCCCCAGGATGAGTTGGCACGTGCAGGGGGGGCAGGGAGCCAGCTCCTACAGCAGCTCGAAGCAGCACAGCCCGGCAGGGGAGAGCTTTGGGAAAGGGTCCAGGGATGTTGCCCAGGGGCAGGGGCATCACCCAGGGCGGGGACAGAGGCAGACCCGATGCTGGCTCTGGGCAGAGCCCCCAGACCCCAGCGCCGCCTGCCCCACTGGGGACGGCTGCTCCAGGTGAGGAGCCTGGGGGACATCCAGCCCCCCGAGCCCCCCCAAGCCCCATCCCCACTGGGCACCAAGCACAAAGCGCAGGGCGGAGGCACGGGGCTGGCTCCAGCCTGCGGAGCTCAAGGCTGTTCTCTCACCACCGCCCCTTCCTTCCCCGTACACTAAATTCAGAGATTTCAGTAAAAGTAAGAGGCAGGTTTGCTGGCTCCTTCTGCATAAACCACGGAGGAGCTGGGAATCAAAGTCTTTTGCAACAGACAGGCCTTTTTTTGGCAGTAAATGAGGTCCCCTCAGAGATGAGTTGTCATTTCCCAAACCATGCAAGGGATTTGTTTCCCATTTAAAGTCAGCTGCTGGAATCCCGCAGGGCCGGGCTTCTGGGGGCTGTGAAGAAGGGGACACCCCCACCCCAGCAGCCCTGGACCCCAGGTGGCTCCGGCTCTTCCAGGGCAGCTGATGAGAGCTGTCAGAAGAAGGGCACCTTCAGCTCTCCTGAAAGGATGCTCCCCAAGCACTGTGAGCTCTGTCAGGGAGCTGGTGATGCCCATGGCCCTCCCTGGAGCTGCTCGCTTGGGCTGACATCGTGCTGGGGGGAGGACAGCCCCTTGGGAACACCCAGATGCTTCACATCTGGGTGCTGTGAAGCACCTGGCAGGGCAGAGCCACGTCCATCTTGATGGCCGTAGTGCGGTGGGAAGGCTCCTGCCAGCTCCCAGCTGCTTGCAGCCTACCCTCCCAAAATCATCAGCAATTAGCAGTGTTTATGACGTGCAGTCTGTCCTGTCCCCCCTTGAGCTCCTGCTCTCCCCCCCCCCAAGAGCTCCCTGACACCCACACACACAGGGACAGGGGTAACGGGGGCATGGGGTGGCTGGTCCGGCACACAGCCCCCCTCAGGACACCGAGGGGGGACCCCTGCTGCTGCCTTGCCTCCCGCCGAGGATGCGTGTCCGGCTCACGATGGCGTGCACGTGTGTGCACAGCTTCGCAGCCCTGCACCCCGCGGCACGGCCACTGCACGGGGCTCTCCTGCAGGCAGGTGTGCAATCGTGGGTGTGCAGGCCAGGGGACACGCTGCGGCAAGGCGCGTGCAGCTGCACGGGCACACGCTGCGCACGGGCTTGCACACCCGTGTGGGGCACGACGCGTGCACACCCGTGCAGGGGTGCCGTGCATTTGCTTTACCGTGCTGTGAGTGCGCTCCTGCCAGCATCGTGCTGGTGACAGGCCCGTGCAGTGCGCACATCCACAGGGCTGAGCGTGCCGCGTGTGCGCGTGCAAAGGTCGGGCGCTGCAGCACACGCGTGCTGTGTGGCCGCTTTGGGAGGCATACGTGTGAGTGTGGGCACCCCACTGGGAGCTGGCTGATGTGGCCTGGAAGCACCTGCATCCCTGCTGCCCTCGGGGTCCCCCTCTGGCCCCATGGGGCCCAGGTGCTTACTCCCCACCACCGCAGCCACTTGGCTCCCCTTGTCCAGCCGGGGGGGGCGGTGGGGAGCTGGGAGCGTGGGGAGGAGTTGCAAGAAGAGGGGTACAGCTTCAGGAGATGAGGGTGCCCCTGCCCCATGCCCCATGCTCGGGTGAGGACGTGGTGTCCCCAGCTTGTCCCACGCAGCCGGGTGTCCCAAAGCTGGCCGCCTCTACCTGGCAGAGCCGGAGCAGGGCCCGAGGGGCGCACAGGGTCCCACAGCGGTGTGGGGAGAGCGGGGGCTGACCCCGCACCTGCCGGAGCTGCCCCTCCGCTGGGGGCCCGGCTGGGCACGGCGGCCCCAGATCTTTCCCCGGGGCTCTCGGCGAAGCTCCCGGAGCCCCCCGGCGCGGTGCCGGTGCCCCGGCTCTGCTCCCCTCCCGCCGCCCCGGGAGCCCCGGCACCAGCACGGCGCTGCCGGCTGCGGGCACCGACCGCGGTGCCGCGACCCCGACGGCTCCGGGGGTGCCCGGGCATCGCTTTTCGAGCGGGGAAAAGGCTCCGCCGGGTCACGGCGCGGCCCGAGGCCACGGGGATGGGCTGGGAGCGGGCGCGGGGTCCGCGGCTCTTACCTGGGCCCGGCGGGCTGAGCCGGGAGGAGCCGGGAGCCGGTGCCGGTGCCGCGGCTGTCTCCGGAGCTGCGGCTGCCGCCCGCCTCCCGCCGCCCGCCTCTGACACTCCGCCAGCCCCATCCCAGCGGAGCCGCTCCGCCCCCGGCCCCCGCCCCGGCCCGGCCCCGGGCAGCGGCGCCCCGCGGGGCACAGAGGCGGGCGGAGCGGGCAGCACTGCGGCTCGGCCCCGGCGCCCCCCGCCCGCCCCCGGCCCGAGCAGGGGGTCCCGAGCCCTGCCCCGGCCCCGCAGCCACCGCCGGGTGCCCCGGGGAGGCCCCGCCGTTGCCCCGCGTTCCCCAGCCCTCAGCTCTGGGAGATGCTCCCTGGGTGGCCAATTCCGAGCCGGGATGTGGAGAGCTCTGGGGGCTTCAGGTAGGGTTTCAGCTTCCCACCAACCTCCACCGTTTGCCCAAATTCTTCCCGGACCTGTTCAACCGCCCAGCGTCCTGCTGTGCCGCGTCCCCATCAGTCCCATGCTGGGAACCTCGCTGTCCTGGAGAGCTCTGAGACCGAGGGACAGGATGAGGGTGATGGGGGTGACACAGGGACAGGCTTGGGGTGGCTGCTGGGGCGCTGACAGTCCCCGCACTACCCCAAGCCTCACCGCCCCATGCCTCAGCTCCCCCACTGCCTGCTGCTGCTGCGCTGCATTGCAGCAAGGTGAGCCCCATGCCATCCCCCAGCCCCAGCAGCCCTGATCCAGGAGGATAACCAGGAATGGAGGGCACGAGCTGGCACCTCCACAGCAAGGTCCTCCCCCAGGTCTCCTGCAGCATCAAGACCTGGCTCCTTCCAGCACCGGACGCACAGATGGAGCAGGACGGTGCCTCGGCCAGGAGGACCCCGACACCAGCGGCCGTGGCGGGGCAGAGAGACGGGGTGGGGGGGGAGGGTGGAGATGTGCCAAGGGGCGCTGCCCCTCAGCAGAGCTTCCACATCCCAGCCTTGGCACAAGGGGCCTGGCACGAGGCTCATGCAGTGCCAGCACCCAGCACCAGCCACATCCCCGCCAGGTCCCCTCTGGTGCCTCCCAGCTGCTGCTGCTCTGGCATTTCTGGCAGCAGGGGGAGATGGCTAAGCATCCCCGGCCCCCATCGTCGTTGGGGTTAGGGGACAAGTGGTGGTAGGCTCTGCTGTCTGGCTCCAGCCCCCACGGAGACTCAGCCAGGCATAAATATTTCAGGGGGCTTGGCTGTTTTGTAATAACCGGCAACAAAGATAAACACCGGGAAGAGCAATATTTTTCCATGTGGGCTGGAGGAGTTTAATATTTTATCACTCTGAGCACAAAATATTTATGAACAATCTCATGTCAATCACTGGCTGAGGACTAATCGTGACCTTTTGAAGCCAGGGAGGACACATTTCTGCACAGGGCGACAGCCAGGCCCCCTGCCCCTTGCCCTGTAGCCGGGCTGCATGCCCAGGGGCACCCCATGGCTGGCACCGGCGTGCCTGGGGGTGCTGCGTGTACCAGGTCCCGCTGGACAGGAAGGGGCACGATGCAGGTGAGAGCATGTGGCTAACAGAGAGCGGCATGAAGGGACGATAGAGCCAGGAGGAGACACAGCTTGGCCATGCCCCAGCCCTTCCAGCCATCACTTCCCTCCCTGTGGACCCGGTCCAGCTCCACGTGGCCACTCTGGGCTTCCCTCCTCGGGGCGCAGCTGGCAGCAGGAGGGATGGTCCCCGCAGCCAGGACAGGGAGTGCGGGTGATCAGTGGGGCCATGGGGTATTGCCAGAGCTCGGAGCATCCCCACGCTGCCTGGCGCAGGGGCGTAGGACAGCTGGGGACAGCCCCCTGCCCAGCAGGGACAGCACGGCGGTGCGAGGCAGTCAGGAAAGCCACCGGCCAGCGCAGAGGAAAAGCATCCACTTTATTATAGACCCCAGAAGCACCCATGGCAGGTCCAGGACAGTTTTATACTGGACATTTCCATTTTCAGCAAGGGAAAGAGAAGAGGGGAACAAAACCAACCAACCCTACTCATTGCTCTTTCATGCTAGAGAACACACATCTGCGTGGCAGAGAGAAGCCGTGGGTGAGAGGGGCACCAGCAGAGAAGGGGAGGGACCGGTGCGGTCCCCCCCTGGAGATGCCTGCGAAGAACTTGCAATGCACCTAGAGACACATGAACAGCAAACACATTTCGCTGCCCCGGCCCGCATCTACCCCGCGCACCCAAGCGCCGCAGGGGAACCACCAAGCCAGCAGCCCCTGACCCACTCACACCCCCGTCCCACGAGGGCTACGGTCCCGGGAGGGCTCAGTGACTGGAATCTCGTGGCTGGAGAGGAAGGAGGGGGGAGAGGCAGCCAGCTGGCTCGGGTCCCCCCACAAAGGCGGGGGGGGGCCCAGGCCTCTGCTTTACTCTTCTCCTCGCTCAGCAGCAATGGGCTCCTTGGTCCACTTGTCTGAGACCTCCTGGCTTTCTGTGTAGGCCGTGACAAGCAGCGGCCCCAGAGCACCCTCCCCGTCCCCAGCAGCCTCCAGGTCCAGCTCCTCAAAGGAGGAGCCGCTGGCTCCGGACTCGCTGTAGCTGTGCTCACTGCGGTTGTCGGCCTCCTCCCGGCCCCGGCCAGCCGGGAAGGGCAGCAGGACCGAGGTGGCCACCGAGGTGTCTCTGCTGTCAGTTGTGGCCTCGATGCTGATGGAGCTGGCCTCGCTCATGGTGTCAGCCCCTGGAACGGAGAGAGAAGGGGAGGGCGTGAATGCTCTGGGGAGCAGAGGACGGTTGGGTGCCACAGCCTCCGAAGCCACCAGGAACTCGGAGTCCCCAGCAAAGTGCCAGGCCACAGCTTGTGGTTTTCCAAAGAGCCACAGGGCCCAGGCAAGTGCGCACACCCCACAATGGGACAGTGGCGGCCGCTTCCTTACGGCCAGACTTGAGCAGCTCCCTGACAGCAAAGCATAAACCAGCTTGTGAAAACAAGCCCAGATGTGGGCCAGCCCCACACACATCCCCAGATCTGTCAAACCCAGGGAGGCCACCTGGTCACAAGGGGACAGTGCAGCAGGGGCAGGGCTGGGAGGAGATGGCCACGTGCCTCCCTGCTGCCTGCCCTGGGCACGTCTGCCCTTCTTGCCCCGGGTCCTTCTTGCCCGCTGGGTGAGCCAGCCTGCCCCGCGTGCCCCAGGGAAGCGGCAGGATGGAGGTGCTGTGCCCTGGGCACCCGGAGCCTTCAGCTCAGGGGGTGGCCCGGGGTGGCCACGAGCAGGATGGGGCAGCCTGGGGACTGGGAGCAGGCGCCCATGCGCCCTGTTCCACCAGCTCTCCCCATGTCACCATCTCATTAGCTCGGCCAACAACACAATTAAAGAGTTGACAACGAGACGAGGGTGTCAGATTGAGACCGGCAGCTGAGTGCTGTTGCCAGAGCAACCAGCTGGGAGACAAAGCCGTCCTGTAAAACACTAATCATTGTTAATTATGACATCACGGATTCACGTTGTTAATTATGACAACAGCGGCGAGCGCTGGCCAGCAGCAGCAGCCCATCCCTCCAGCGGCTGGTGCTGCCTCCGCTGCCCCCTGCTTCCCCTCTCCATCTTCACCCTCCTGCCTCTGAGCAGCGGGCAGCAGAGGCACCAGTGAGGGCACGGGGACCTGGCCACGCGGCGCAGTGGTCACCCAGCCCAGGGCAGGACCTGTCCCCATCTTCGCGAGCCGCCAGGGTGCCCGGTGCCAGCAGCAGGACGGGGAGCAGCGGGGAGCGCATGGGGACATCGCGCGGTGCCACCCCGCAGGGGAGCCATGCGGGTGCCTGCTTTATGCGGAGAAGCAATCCTCTTCGGTGAAAGCCAGGGATAATTGAGGCCCCAAACGTGGAAGGCCCGGCCTCCTGTTTTCCATCAGTTATATGCAATATTTACTGCTGATTAATAACAGCCCAGCACGGTGATGCCTGCCCGAGCGGCAGAAGGAGCGTCGTCCCCGTGCAGTGCCTATGCCAACGCCTCCTGGAGTGCCTCAGCACGAGAACTGCATTTCCTTCGAGTCACAAGAGGTGTTTGGCAGGATCCTGGGGAGGTGCTCAGCGGGACGCCCCTGGCCAGGCACGGGGTCAGCGGGGAGCCTCTGGGAAGGAAAAGGGTGCGGGAAAAGGAGGGCAGCGGCAGCCCCAGCTCCCACGGGACAAACCTGCTCCCCAGACCTGCCACGCTCTGGGATGCGACGAGCAGCCGTGGCGGCTGAGGAAAGGGGGTGCTGAGCACCAACAGAGTGGGATGGGGCCGGGTGGGATGTGCAGCCCGGTGGCTGGGCTCCCGTCCTCGCAGGACACAGCACAGCAGCAGCTCCCTTCTCTTTCTGTGTGAAGGCTGAGAGCTCCTGGTGCCAACCAAGGCTTTTGCAGGTCTCCACCTCAAAAAAAACAAACAAACAATTGAATCTGGCTAAAGGCCTGGTGTAACATCAGTGACCTGAGGTCGCACAGACACTCCCACCATGGCCCGGCACAGTGGCACCGTGGCACCAGGGCTCCAGCTGCATTGGTTGTGTCCACCCCACGTCCCTCATAAAGCAGGGGGCACCCAGTCCTTCCACGTCCTCCCCTGGCTGCACAACGCCCGTCCTGCACCAAGGGGGGCAGTTTTGGCCAGGAGCCGTTGTGTACTCGCAGACACCACACCGTACCAGAGGAGACGAGCACTGGCTCGGGATGCTGAAGATGGATAAAGGCGACCTACAGCTGCCGGCACTCTGCTACGAGCCGGCACCGCAGAAGACATCTGCCCTTGCCCCCAGCAGCCTCGTCCCAGCCCCGCTCCGAGGGCTACAATAAATAGCCATGCTTCCCTTCAGCCAGGCACTTTCTGTCACTTCCGATCATGTCTGAGCTGCCTCAGCTGGCACACCCGCCCGTTTCAGCAGCCGTGTCCTCCTCCGCACAGGACGGGGCCAGCCCCGGCGCGCGGGGCAAGAACAGGAACCCTCACTGGTAGGGAAGGGGCAGGCGACCTCAGTCCACAGCTTCCTCGGATGGATCTCTGGGGCTGAGCATGGTCCCCGGCAGGGACAGCATCCCCTGGGGTGCAGGGCACCGTGCAGATGAGGCTACCTCCGCTTTGGGACCAGCACGCACAGCCCAGGCTGGAGGAATTCCTCTCCAGAGCAGGCTGCTGGCTGGGCTCGGGCCAGGAGAAGCAGCCCTGAGACCCCGGCCAAGGCCATGCGCTTTGAAAGTGCCGGTGCCTGTGCCAGGAGGGCCCTGGCAAGAGGCTGCTCTTGTTTGCCTTCCCATCCACACACCGCGGCAGGGCCGTGCTGGAGAGCACGCCGTTGAGCACAACCCTGGTGCGAAAGCCTCAGAAAATAATTAAGTAGAAAACAACTAATGGTGATTGACACTGGCCCCTGGAGAGCCATCAGCTGCCATCAAAAAATGCTTCCTGTCTTTCCGATGACCCTGATGATGGCAAAGAAGGGACAGAGCTGCTGCAGAGGCGGCCGCGCTGCCCGGCTCATTCCCCACGTGCGTTAACAGTCGCTGCTTCTGCCCCGAGCCGGAGGCACACAGCACTTAGCAGGATGAGCCCAAACGTGAAGAAAGGCGAGGCATCAGGGGTTCACCTTCCCCCACTCCATGGCCAGGCCATGCACGTCCAAGAAAACAACCCGAAGCTTTTCTTGCACGTGCAAGTCACTCACTTCAGTATGGCACCAGCCGAAAGGCGAGGAGCAACAGCAGAGCCTGCTGCACCTCTGTCCTGGCTCTGCAGTGCTGCAGAACTGCTCCAGCCCCGGAGGAACAAAGTGGCTGCGTAGATCCAGCAGCGACAGGCAGCACCGGGAGGCACCGAAACCCCCCAGATTTTCCCGGTGCCCCCAAACCCATGAGCAGGGTTGCTCCAGGCCCACATCTCAGAGGCTAGCCCTGCAGAAAGGGGCGATCGCAGGAGCCCCACACCTCAAGGAGCTTTTGGACGTGTCGGTTCTGCCCAGGGCGTGCGGCGAGGGGGCTGCAAACCCCGAGGAGCAGCTGTGGGCTCAGTGCTGCCTAGGGAGCCAGCCAAGGGCTCGGCACTGCGCTGGGCACCGCGACACGCGTCGCCACACGTGCAGCCGTGACCCCACCACAGACCCAGCCTGGCACAGGGCTGCGGGCAGGTGCCGGGAGGACGTGGCACGTTCGGGGACGTGGCAAAGCTGGGCTGTCACGCAGAGCAGTCACCGCAGCCACACCGCAGATAGAAGAGCGGAGAGCAGGGCGAGTGCCCTGGAAATACCAGGACTCGAAGCGCTGGGACGCCGCTCCAATTAGGCTCTTAATTTCAGTGCTAAATGGACAGAGCTCTCGGAAAGCAATTCCCAGGCTTGCTTTTACGGCGAACGCGATTAAGAATTAAAGCGATCCAAAACCGAAGACGTGTAAAAAAAATTACCAAACCGCCCCCGAGGTAGCGAGGCGTGCTCCGGCCGCCGCACGCGGTCATGTTTTTTTCATGCCCGTTAGGCACGCCTGGGGGCCCAGCGGAGCCCGCCCAGGGCAGGAGCCCTCCCCGCCCGCCTGCCGCAGCCATCGCACGGCTCCGCATCTCGCAGCCATGTGAGCACGTGGGCCGAGCGCGGCAGCTAGCATTTCGGGTTACTATAGCACTGCTGTTCCGCGCCTACAGCGATTGTGGTCCCTTCCTGTATAAATACACTCAGGCTCCAACAGATCTCTCCAAGCAGATGCTAGCGGGCAACTCCGCCACCAGCTACAGAAACCTGGTATTTAAGTTCTTCGCAATCCCAACATGTAACAGATGAAGATGAGCTCAAGAAAGATGTATGTGACAAGGAGAAAAACAAGCCCAGCTGCAACCAAAAGCTTCGGTACCCAGCTCTGCTTTCACAACCACGGACTGGCGCCGGCCCTGCGGCCGTGCCGAGAGCAGCTCTGAGCCCTGCCACGGGCGGGACCGCGTGCTCCCCAGGGCACGGCGTGCCCCCCCAGGGTTAGGTCAAGCTCTGCCACGTCAGTCCAGGGGATGGGAAGAGGTTTGCCGAGCCCTGGGCAGGCGCTGGGAGGACACGGCGCAGCCCCTGCTTCCGCCTGCTCCAGAACAGCATCGGGGCGCTGGGACCCCCGGCTCAGGTGGGCAGAGTCCGCCGCAGGAAGACACGAGCCACGGTACCTGTGATGTCTGTCTGCGCGTCTTCGGCCTCAGCTGCCACTGCCCTGCTCTTCCTCTCCAGCTCCTTCATCTCGGGCACGTAGAAGTCCCCTTGGCGGGCAAGGGGACACACGAAATAGATGCGGTCTTCCTTGTAGATCTCGAGCCGGGGGTGGGCGCACAGCTTCCTCTCCTGAAAGACAGAGGCAGCCCGGGCATCAGCCTCGGCTCACCCAGCCCAACCCCAGGCTCGGTGAACTCCCTCTGGGGCCCAACCTCCCCAGCGGGCAGGAGCCAGGGCACTCACTGACCCCCACGGCCCCCCCAGGGCTTCGAGGTGGTTTTGGCAGCGGCGGCGGCAATCTGGCCTGCCCCAGACCGGCCGCCGCAGGCTGAAGTGGGGCTAGGGCACAGGCCCAGGGGGCAACCATGGGGTGGGGGTGGGGGGTTGGGGCGCCCGCAGCTGCCTCGGGCAGACCCTGCCGCATCCCATCCCCTGCCACATCCCGTCCCCGCCTCTCTGCACGGACCTACAGCGGGCGGAGAGCTTCTCTGCTAATTAATATAATCCAGAACCGTCAGCTCAAGCAGCTCCTTTCAGGAGCGCGAGGGCAGGGGGAGTTGGAGACGAAGCCGTGGC
Source organism: Oxyura jamaicensis (assembly GCF_011077185.1). NCBI lineage: Eukaryota > Metazoa > Chordata > Aves > Anseriformes > Anatidae > Oxyura > Oxyura jamaicensis. The sequence continues at coordinate 6,195,333 of NC_048904.1, forward strand.
ATTTCAGCCTCCCTCCTCCTCTGCCTCACCCTCCCTGCAGCCCAGCCTCCTGCCAGGCTCCATGCTGCCCCGTGGCAGAGGGCAGGCTGCCTCATGCTGGGTGAGAAGCGAGAGCATCCCTGTCGTATTTGCTCTTTTTCTCTGCCTTTCCCCTCCTCAGGACACCCAGGACCTTTATTTCGGGAGCCAGGGGCCCTGCGGAGCGCCGCGCAGCCCCCATTCACCGTGTCCCCAGGAGGATGCTGCGCTACCAACGCCAGCAGCGTGGGCTGGCATCCCACACCCCCCGAGCCCAGAGCTCCCACTTGCAGGCAGGTGAAACGCAAACACACGCAGAGCAACACCGGGTTAAAGAAAAGCAAGCCAGGCTGTTTTTAGCAGCGGAGCAGGGGCGGCTCATCTCACTCCTGCTTTTTAAGCAACAAGCCAGGCAAGAATCCTCCCTGCCGCTCTGCCCCTTGCTCCACCAACCACAAGCCCAACTTCAGCTTGTTGTGCTATTTTAGGTAACTGCAACACATACCCGAGACGGATATCTCCAAGATTCACAGGTTTTTTGGATGCATCCAGCTGCCCCCCGCCCCCCTTACTGCAGACGGGAACAATTCAAAGAACTCAGAGCAAAGAGACTTTCCCTGGATTTGTTTTCCAACAGACCCAAGACCTCAGGGCAGTGGGCAGGCACCAGGACGTCCCAGGCTGACTTCCCAAAGCACACTTTGGGATCTGGTGCACAGCCTTTCCCTACAGTTCACCTAGGCTGCTGTCACCGCCCTCCCAGTTGTACAGCAAGAGCAGGGATGCCCTTCAAGCACGACCACTGCCCTTGCCACGCACTTGAAGCGCAGAAATCCTGGCACAGAGCCGCTTGTGAGAGGTCCGGGAGAGAGGTGAGGCAGTGCTAGGGCAGGGCTGACAGAAACGTCTGCCTGAAGGGAGGAGGACGCCGGTGCCCCGCAGCCAAAAGCGATGGCAGGGAACCGCGTCAGTGGGACAACGCTGAAGCGAAAGGAAATCACCGCCCGTGCTGGGTGGCAGCGGAGCAGGACCCGGGGGGCATCGGTGCAGTGCCTCGGAGGGATGGCAGCACCAGCACGGGGGCTGCACGCTGCCTGCGCCAGCACCGCACGGGGTGGAAACGAGGAGAGCAACACTCCGAGCAGTGGGGACATCCACAGAGCGTCCTGCGTGACCTGCGGGGACATCCACAGAGCCATCCGTCCTGTGAGACCCGTGGGGACATCCACAGAGCCATCCGTCCTGCGTGACCTGCGGCAGCCCGGGCTTGCAGGATGGAGTGAGAACGAGGGTGCCATGGGGACAGTCAGCTTCCCATCTCCTAGGGCCAGGCCCCGGCAGCTACATCACGCTGCGGAGATCTGGGGCCAGCCACCAGCCAGGGGACATCGCCAGCACTCTGCCCCCGCCACCGTGCGCGGGTGGGGATGAGCTCACTGCTTTCCCAGCTGCCTAATTTATGCCTTTGCAAATCAAGTTGTGATCCAGAGCAGCGTTGCCAGCCCCTGCTGCTGCACTGCTTCCCAGAGCATCCCACCCCTCGCAGGGCCTGGGGGTGCACGGCCGCCCCTCAACAAACGTCCCAGAGGGGAAGCGAGGTGGCAGCCAGCACTCCGAGTCCAAAGGTGAAGGCGTGAGCAGGCAGCGAGTTAGGAAAGGCTCAACTACATGGCAAAACAAGACAAGCTCAACAGGCAGTAACACACTTTGGAGGCGAGAAGGAAGCCCCTCTGCTGACTGCGGCGAAGCCAACAGATGGAGCAGCAAGGTGGACGTGGAATCTGCACGGCAGAGCCCTCGAGCCAGATCAGATCTGTTCTTGCATGGGTGGAGGAGCTCAGCAAGATGCGAGCAGCGAGACACTCACAGCATCGGGGCAGGCTTCTGGCGAGGACAGCAGGACCGGAGCAAGTAGGGCAGAGCAGGGGACTGGCCTCTCCTCAAGGTCATGCAGCGCTGTCTGTAAACTCACCCTTCCCACAGCAGCGCCCAGGGCGGGACGGGTTCCTGTCCCATCCTGGGCCACGGTGAGGAGCTGCTCACCAGCCCCTGGGGACAAGGAACCCCCAGGGGAGGACGCTGGGCACTGCGGGTTTGTTTGGGGCACAAACCTGCCTCTCCCCAGCAGCCGTGAAGGCATCGGCTCTGTCGGCTGACATTCCTCTTGCAGCTGATGCAAAAGGCAGACAGTGAGACAAGCAGAGCGGACCAGAGGGCTGTCAGCTCAACAGACAGGCCACGGGCTGGGGACAGGGACAACAAATCCCCAGGCTGGGCACCAGGCCGGTGGGGGAGCTGCAGTGCTCGCCTGGGCTCCTCCAGCACCATCCCACTTGCCTCTGCCCTCAGGGTGCCTGCCCCGCTGGGCCAGGGGCGTACAGAAACAGCAAAACTGCCTGGAGCTGAAGGGCCCTAAAATCAGCCCCTAAAATTAGACCTCGAGCTCAGCACGCTGAAACCGAGCCACCAGCTAGCGCGGCAGGGACGGCGTGCTGTGTGCCACATCCTCCTCCTCTCCTCACACGCTCCACGCGCGGTGTGTCATCCCGGCTTATCTTAGACCGCGAGTGCTAGAAAGTGCCGGCGGGCTCTGCCACCGGGCCCGCGCAGCTCCCAGCACCACGGGGCCCGGCCGGCAGTGCCCCTCAACAGGACATCTCCAGGGGGATCTCGTCCGTGTCTGGAACCTCCCGAGGGGAGGTGTGGGGAGGATGGAGCCAGGCTCTCGGCAGCGATGCTCAGGGACAGGGTGAGCAGCAGCGGGCACAAACCGGACCACAGGAGGTTCTCTGAACATCAGCACACGTTGGTGTACCGTGGGGGGGACGCAGCAGCGGCCCAGGTTGCCCAGAGAGGCCGTGAGTCCCTCTTCTTGGAGCCAGACAGCAGCCTCCTGAATGTGGTCCTGGGCAGCATGTGCTGGGTAGCTCTGCTGGAGCAGGGCGGGCACCAGCTGGCCTTCGGGGGTCCCTTCTAACCTTAACCACTGTGTGATCCTGTGATGTTGCTCCTCACCAGAACATTGCTCCTCGCTGGGATATCGCCAGCCCGGCCCCAGCGTGGGTACAGCTCTGCTTTCCTCTCTCCCCTCCCAAGTTGTTCAGGCTGTGAGGTGTTGCAGAAACAGGTGACATTGCGACCAAGAAAAGCCACTTCCATCAGCAGGAAAAACGACGCCCTCCTGGTTCCGGGACAGGCAGGCAACAACCAGCCCCCACGCCTCTCCGCAGCGGTGACGGGAAGAGCATTTGGACCGTGGGAGCTGCGAAACTCCCGGCTCGAGCAATGGGAGAATTTTTCATTTTCACCTCGGCAGAGGCAGCCCGCCATGCAATTTACACCTCGCCCGCCCGGCGCCTCCTGGGGCCCAAACACTGGCGGCTCCTGGCCCGAGGAACTGGGAAGAGGCTGCTGTCAGCCTGGCCAAGCTGCGAGGCACGGAATTGATCCCGCGTGGACTTGTTGCCAGCGCACAGGGCCTCCCGGGGGTGCCGGTCACTGCTTGAAGCTGCCACGGAGCCACAAGCACTCTTCTGCAGGATGGGTGCAGTGATCGTGACCCTTCTCTCCTCCAGATCTGCAGACACGGACCTCCTCCTCCTCCTCTTCCTCACAACTCCTGCAGCACCTGCGGGAGAAACCCCGCAGCACAGCCAGCACCCTCCACCTGCAGAGACACGGCTGCAGCCTGCCCCGACACACTCCGTGCGCTCGTCCCTGAGCTTCCAGGGACATCTTTCTGTGCCCCCAGCCACGGGAACCTCACCCACAGAAGGAGGAGAAGGATTGTGATAGACGTAGTTCATGAGGTTTGGGTCATCCCGGTGTCACGGTTATTTGGTAGCAATTAGCCCTGAGCAGAGTTTCAGAAATGAAGCAAACTTTGCATTAGAAACATTTTTTTTCTCAACGACTCCTTAAAACCCAATGCCACCAAATTCTGCCTTGCTGTTGTACTTGTGACAGGTGAGTGAAGCCCTTAGGAACCATCTCCCCTTGGAGCTCTTTCGTGCTCTCACACTCCTCCAACCACAAATCCCAGCCGCCTGGCCCACATCCCTTCCTACCTGCCCCTTCTCCCCCATGGCTTTCACGTGGGACTTTGGCTTTAACCACTTGAAAGACCAAATTCTGTGCTTTCATTGTATGACAAGAAATCTGTGCAGGCCCGCACAACCTCTCCTCACTTGAGGAACCCGCCCTGGATTCCTCTTCCCATCACCTTCATCGCTCTGTGCAGCCCGACAGCCGTGCGTGAGGGGGGTGAGGCCACGGGAGGCGAGGACCACAGCTGGAGGGCTGCCTCTGCTTCGGAGCGCGGCTCCCCAGGGGCCAGCACTGGCCTCCCAGCCCTCAGAGGATGCTTTTTCAGCATTAATCACAAAGGCGAAGAAGAGGTCGACGCAATGATCTCTGCCATCACGGATGACTGGAGCAGCATTAAATCGCTTTGCCTGCTCTGTTGCCTTGGCGAGGCGGGCAGGAGCAGCAGCTGTGGCAATTTATCGGCCTCTCGTCAAGGCAGGGCATCCCACTGCCTCGTCAGGGAAGGACTCACCGCCTGAGATGTTTCACACGCATCCCTCAGCCAGGGAGTCCGCTACAGGGGGCACGCGGCGCAAAGAGCCTCTCTGAACCGCGGGTCTTCGTTAGGCTTGTTGGTCACGCTCAGGACACGTGCCATGTCCGTGCCCCCGTGAAGAAAGCGGCACAGTGGAATAAATAACCTCCCTGTCCTCTCCCACCTCCTGGAACAACCTTCACCTTCCGCAACAGCCCCTGCTCCAAGGCTTTATGGAAGATAGTCCCTGACGAGCCGAAGTCAGCCTCACGACGCCCCTTCACAGAGGAGAAAGTCGAAAAAGAGAAAGTTTAGGAGCTAAGGGACTTCACCTTGCTGGACCTGCAGGGGCCCAGACACTGGCAGAGCAGAGCAGAGCCCGAAGGCAGGCTGCCTGCCTCCCAGACACGCCACGGCGAGTGAAACAAGTCCTTCCCTCCCCACTGATGGGGCCTTTCCAGCCACCTCACTTAGAAGGCAAGGGATGCCACCAAAGAAGAAGATCGAGCAGTTTCTGGCCTGGCTTGCTGAGCAGGAAGGCGATCACGACGTCCACCGACCCATCCCCAGCACAGCATCGTGGCAAATCAGATGGTGGAAGGTGGAAGGTGCGTCTCCCAGGCTGGAGGCTCCCCCGTGTTATCGGGCGGGTGCAGACAGCAGTGGAAAGGCTGCTCCAGCTCCTGCTCCGTGCACGAGCTGCACGTGGGTGCCAGGAACTGCCCGCAGGCTCTCGGCAGCAGGACATTCACCCACGGCCACTGCTCCCACTGCTGCTGCCCTTGCCCCAGCAATAGATGTCTCCTTTTTTAGGACCGGTGTTTTAACAGCAGGCCAGTGCTCAGGACAAGCTCCTTTCTGGATTTTTATCAGCCTCTGTAAATGAAAGAGAGAGGCATTTCCCTGCAAAGCTCCAGGAGAGCTGTGTTCAGAGCCAGGAGCTGGGTCCAAGATCTCGCACCTCTTCCCAAAAAGCTGACAATCCGGAGAGGCCAGCAGCAAAGAGCTGGTGACCCTGGCAAGCTCCAGCGCGGCAAGGACTCGTGCTGGAGAGCTTGGCTAACAGAGCCCCAGAGCTGCCCACCGTGTTGTGTTCATGGTTCCCCCCAGGACATCCTCAATGCAGGCAGTGCTCTGGCCGAGAGCAAAAGGCACAGAGACAGGAGAGGCAGGTGCTGGAAACCCAGGCGGAGGCAGAGTGCAGGAGACACCAAGGGAGACAAAGCAGCAGCAGCCGTGCTGATGGGCTGGCTCTGCTCCGTGCAGCCCAGGGCGGGTGCACAGCACGGGCACCCCAGCCTGGACAGCTCGTCTGGCAGCCACTGGGGGAAATTCCCATCTGGGACAGGATGGTGACCCCAGTCTCTTGCCTCTGCCATGCCCAGAGGTGATAATAAAATCAGTAACCACGGATACAGCACCATTTTGGCATCTGGGTGAGCTGACAGCCCTTCCACCACACTGCCTGGGGCAGGGAGGTGGAGGGGAGGGGAGGTAGGGTGGCTGCCTGCCTCCCCACTGCAGCCCTGCTTTTCTTCCTCCACCTCCTCCTCCTCGGCCAGCCGGGTCCATAACCGTGGTCTGGAGCGCTGTGATGCTGTGAGCAGGCAGTGGGGAGCAGGCTCACGTGCCCCGTGTCCCCAAAGCCAGGTTTTTCAGCAGCCACAGGCAGCAGGGAGGGAGGGCAGCAGCTGCTTTGGCGGCCCCCGCAGCCTGGATGCTCCTCCTCTGCCAGCTCAGGATCACGGCTTTGACTGTGCAGATCCATCAGATGAAACAGGAGCGATGAGGCAAGGACAGAGCCCAGTCTGACTTTGCCCTTCCAAGAGCCTGCTCCCTTCCTGCAGCTCTCCAGCCCTCCTGTGGGCACTCTACAAGCCAGCAGGGATGCAGCGGGCAGTGCCTGCAGCCACGCAGGCTCATCTCCCGAGCTGGCCAGCAGAGAAATACCAGAGCAAAATCCATCTCCACCGCTGACCTCTCGCTAAGCTTTTCCTAGCTCCCAGCCTGGCTATCATACCACCAGACGGATCTCACCCCAAACTGTGAATCTGCGTGGCACGAGCAGCAGAGCAGCTGGCCAGAGCAGATGATGGATATCCACCTTTCAGCGTGTGAAGCAGCTGCCATCAGCTCCTGGCAGAAATAAATCCCAGCTGAGAGTACCCGGCCAGGGAGAAAGAGACAAGCGCCTGCCACGGGAGTGAGCCCACGGCTCCTGCGGTGCCTCCCTGCTCAGCACAGCTGGAACAGAGCACTCTCACATGCACCCCAACTGCACGGGGACCTCAGTTTGGGTTTCACCTGGAAGCCTCGGCACCCACTGCGTGGGTTTCACCTGGAAGCCCATGGCCTGCACACCACGTCTGACCTCTCTCCCAGCCGCCTTAAATGTCTCCCCCCGGCCTTCTGGCAACACCAAGCACCACTTCTGCCTTGGGATCCACTCCAGAGCCTGCAGGAGTGGACAGCCCCACCTCTGAGTACGCTAGGAGATCCTCTGGCTGATGGTACACAGATAGGAGGGGGCAGCAGTTTTCAGGAGTCCGGTGACGCAGACTCACGTGCCCCAGCCCCAAGCAATGAGCAGCCAGCTCGGGGATGAGCACGGCTGCCCGACTGCTCTCGGCTCTGTCCCCTCTTTTGTCCCCCGGTGGTCACTGTCATTCCTCATCCTAGCAGCAGACGAGCTGGTAACACAGGACGGAGCGAGTACCTGACAACAAGCGTACAATCTGCTGAAAAATCACTGTCCTGCGAGCCTGTGAGACCCTTCTCTGCTCCCCCTCTGCTCACAGCCCGAGAGACTGAGCTCAGTGTTTTGCTTCTTTCTCAGAGAGAAGTTTTGGAGAAAGTGGTCACAGGAGCCCAACCCATGGCCTCCTCTGCCCCAAAAGCTGTACCTAGGGCATCCCCGCTAAGGAAGCGCACAACTCCAACAAACCCAGCAGAAATGCACCTGATGGAGGCTGGCAGGAACCTCCACCTCCCCGTGCTCACCAGAGCATCAAAGAGCCCAGGAAATGCAAACGCTGGATGGGTTGGGGTGCAAAGGCAGGGCACTGCCATGGCACACCCCAAGGGGACACTTGTAAGGTGCTTACCTGCCACCAGGCTTCCCATACCGAAGTTGGATGTGTCAGAAGAGGTGGTGAGAGGACAACACAGGGAGGGCGACGGTGCCCTGAGCCAGTCTGTGGGGTGCTGCCATCTCCTCTGCCCGCTGCAGCCTGGCAGCAGGAGAAAGCCATCCTGGTCCCATGCGTGGGCAAAGAGGAGAGACACCAGACACTGGGTTCTGTCAAAGACCCCAAGCTCTCCTGGTTTGGCTCCAGCAGAGGCTGTAACAAGCTGCCAGGCACTGGAAAAGCAACAGGACAAAAGGAGTCCTGGTGCTGGGGGCTGCCCGGCACGCTCTAAAAGCCCGTGATCCCCGACCTTCCTTCTCAGGCAGGCTGCAAGCAGCACTGCAGCCCCACGGCAGCAGGCAGGGGAAGCCCGTGGAGAAGCCCTCGTCCTGCCCCAGGGCAGCGCAGAGCCCGTTTGGGAGGAGGGATTTGGTAGCGCGGTTTCCTGCAGCCCGCTGGGACACGCGGCGATGCTGCAGCGGCTGCTGCGGGCATATGGAGCTGGCGGGGCTGGACTCAGCCCTGCCGAAAGAAGCAACCCCGAGGGACATTTGGTGGCGGGACCCCCTGCAGGAGCAAGCACCTGCAGCGGCTGCCAGCGATCCTGCATCGCACGAGGGAGCGAGCCTCCTGCCTGTGACCCCACCGCCGGGCACCACCATGAGGAGGGGGCGACGATGCAGCCCCAAGCCCAGAGACAGCTCACCCAGGGCATGGCAGCAGGACCCAAGGAGCAAGGACCCGTGGTGGGGTTTCCTCCCGACCCAGCTCCCCCCCCGACCCTGCAGCCCAGCAGCCTGGAGAGCCGCCAGCACTTCAGCTCAGTGCAGAGGCACGGTGCCGGCTTTCTCCTGCCGTTTTATACCTAACCAGAATCCAAGAAGCGCGAGTTAGTCATAGTGCAGCCGTACCTTTTCTGGCCATAAAAATGCCGCTGCTTTCAAGTCTGTTATCTCGCAGCTCTGCAGGTTTCAAAGCGGGAGCTTCACAGCCATGGAAAGTGGGCCAGCCTGCCTTGCTGGGAGGGAGCAGGATTTCTAAGAAGCGGTTTCAGGTTTGTTCAGGTTCATTTCACTGTTTCTCGAGGCCAGCACATCTGGCAAAGGCTGGCTCAGAGGGGTACGGAGAAGAACCAGCCCGGGAAAAACTCATTAGGCCTCTGCTAAAATAATTGCAGCGAGGCAGACCGATCTCACCTCTGAATTAATTGACAAGCTGGCAAGGAGGTAAGGCCCAAAGGTTTGGGACTGTGCTGCTGCCCAAGAGAGCTGAAGCCACCTCAAACGCCTGACAAGGAAGTCTTTTGAGCTGACTGCATCCTCTGGGATGCTCTATAAATACATTCAGGGGAGAACACGCATACGGATAGAGTCGATAAAGAGATCTGACAGAAAAGCACTGTAGTATTTTACTTTCCCTCTTTGCCCAAGGCAAGCCATTTCTGCTCTCTCTCTCCCTTGGACAGCCATGTGAGACATCCCTGCCTTTCTCCGTGATCATTAATCCTTGCTGCAAAGGCAATGGGGGGGCAGAACTTTGTGCCTGAGCAGATACATCTCCGTGACAGTTTTGCAAGGCCGGGTAAGCCTTTACAAGGCTGCAGGTCTGAGGTTTGCGAAGCTGCTGGGAGAGCAAGGCAACTTCTGCGCCCTTCTGGGAAGATGCCGGGGGATGAAAATGCCCACCCAGAGTACCACCGGCTGCTGAGCAGCACCGCAGCAGACTTCAGGCTGTAGGGCACCGGTGACGTCCGCGTGCTTTGTGTGCACGGGAGGGCAGGCCGTTGCAGGCTGCTCTCCTTCCAGGAGCTGCCTTCGGAAAGGCTCCTCGGAAAGGAACGGGGATGGCAATCGGATCAAAAGGGTGGATGGCATGGGAAAGCACCCGTGGTGCTCCTATGCACCGGTGGCCACAACGCTCCCTTCTTCCTCCCTGGCCACGGTCTCTCCAAGGTTGGAGAGGCCAGTTCCTTCTCAGCCAGGAACAGCCTGAAATTCCCAGGAAAGGGAATTTCATGCCATCAAGGCCACACGAGCGCCAAGCCCAGGCCCTCAGCATCCTCATCCCAACACTGAGGCACCAGCCCCAGGGGCGGTGGCTGCTCTTCCACAGCACAGGACGAGGCAGGACGGGGATGGCCCCGGCTGCTGGCAGCACATGCCCCACACAAGCTGCTTCCCCAGCCAGGATGTGAATGAAGCTGTATCTAGGGTCGATGCTTGCGCTGAGTCAACAAGAAGTCAGGAAAAAGAATGGTGATTTCACACGAGACAAACTGCGGAGGAAGGGACTTTGAGGCTGTCCAGAAAACCTCTTTCTTGCTCAAAGCAGCGATGCCACCAGAGCTGTGGTTTTATAGCTGTCCCCAGGCAGCAGGAGTGAAGCAGAGGACTGGCGAGCAGACACCGGTGAGGCTGAGGTGCCTGCGCAAGGCCTGCCCCAGCCTCTGAGGAGGACTGCATCCAGCGCCCGGCCACGGGTCAGCCACCCGCCTGTCAGGACGACAGGCAAACCGCCAGCAGATGAGTGGTGGCCTGGGGCTGCCAAATTTCTCCCAGACGAGTGGGAAAGTTGGGAAGCCCGCTGTGAATGGCAGGAGACGTGACGCAGAGCCCCAGCTTCCCATATGTTCCATTAGGCACGCAGGAGGAGCACAGCGCTCTGCAGAAACAGGTTAAATGCAGAACCTCTCCGCGTGCGGAGCTGACCCCGAGATGGGTCGAGAGGTGCCCAGGCCTCTCTGCCTGAGCCAACACAGCACAGCCCCTCGGTTCTCCACCTGCAGAAAGACCAGAGCCAGGTCCTCAGGCTCTCCTGGGGTGGGCAGCACGGCTCAGGCGTGGGAGGCTGCAGGCACACCAGCACAGAGCTCTCGGGTGCCAGGGGAGGACACAGAGGGTAAGGATTAGGGAGCTGCCCCCCAGAGAAGCCCTCTCACTCAGCTTAGCTCCCAGCGTGCGCCGCAGCTCGGGCTTCCTTCTCCCTGCTGCCCACCTCAGCACCGCTCGTGCTCGCAGGATGAAAACTTCTCGGGGAAGCTGTGTTGCTAAAAATATTTAATAAATAGAAGCCGCTGCGAACGCGTGAAGTGATGTGATCTGACACGCAGCTGGGGGGTGCCAGCTATCAGCGAGCCTCGGCGAGCGGCCACGAAAAGCCAGCTGTCAGCAGGCGAGGAAACGGGCACCGGGACCCGCGGGCAGGGCAGCGGGAGCCCACACAGGGCTTGGGGCTGCAGCAGCGCCGTGCCCAGCCCCGGGTGCCAGCGGCACAGGGGAGCAAAACCCCAGGACGAGCTACACCCACACAAGGCACCCCCAGCGCTTGCCGTTGAGAGCAGGCCGGGGTGGGGGAGGATGGGTGGGAAGACCTGCAGCTTGTCCCTTACCCTCGACCTGTCCTTAAATTGTCTTCCCCTAAAATAAGCCAAAATCTCACCCGCTTACATCGCAGCCTTCGCTGTGACAGCAGCACCTCAGATGGGTTTTTATTTCCAAGAGGGAAATACGGGCAGGATGCAGAAGAAGAGGGTCCTGTCTCGTTCTCACCTTTGCCAGCCCTGCTGCTGGCTGTCACCAGTGGGGCAAAGCCCGGGATGTAAGGACTCAGCTCACCCTCTCTACTCAGGGCTGGATCAGAGTGGCGAGGTCAAAACACAGAATGAAATAAATAAATAAACAAACTACTCTCTCGTGAAGCCAGGCCTGGCTTCACAGGGGGCTGCAAGGGAAAGCCACCCCCCAGCCAGGCCCTGCATGGCTCCTCACCACCTCTGCACCCCAGCCACCCTCTGGGTGTTCCCAAGCCGACCCCGGTCACCCGGCACAGGAAGACAGAGCTCAGCCTCCCGGAAAACCACCGACGTACTGTGCGAGGTCATCCCCAGGCTGCAAGCAATGAGAGAGCTCCCAGGTGTAAGGAGGGAGACGGTCAGCTGAAGAGTCCTGCCAGGCCCAGGGGATGAGACGGAGAGGGCTGCGAGTCTCAGCTTGCTGGTGCTAAGTTCTGGATAAAGATATCCTGCTCCTCATCCTCCCCGGAGAGACCGACGTGCAGCTCCGAGTGGTCTCAGCTCAGCAAAGGGCTTCGCATCCAGCCTGGGGCTGCCCAAGCTCAAAGGAGGCCAAAGGAGCTGCCAGAAAGCAGCAAGGCTGTGGCTGAGGTCTGGGGTGGGAATGCATCTCTAAAGATGATAATTTATAATAACAGCCAGGAGAAATGTGACCCTGACAGACCCAAACAACGACAGAAGCCGTAGCAATGGGGGTAAGGGAGGCAAAAGGAGAAGCACAAGGTGCGCACGTACCCACGCGACCTCCTAGCAGCAGGACCTGTCTGCAGAAAGGACCCCACGAAGGCTCCTGGTCCTCTGCAGCCAGAGACAGGCGCCTTCAGGGACCACGAACCTGCCTGATGGACGAACTAGCACCGGTGCTGGTCGCTTGCACTCGGAGACTTGGTGCCATTTCCCATTCTCAACGAGCAACTACAGCTGCACGGAACAACCACGGCACACGTCCGAAGGTAACGGCGTGGAGCTGTGCCAGGGGAGGGTCAGGCTGGCTGCTAGGAAAAGGACCACCAAGAGGATGGGCGTGCACTGGAGCAGGCTGCCTAGGGAAGCGGGCACGGCACCGAGCCTGCTGGAGTTCAGGAGCGTTTGGACAATGCTCTCACACATAGGGTTTGATTTTTGGGTGGTCCTGTGCAGAGCCTGGAGTTGGACTCGATGATCCTTGCAGGTCCCTCGGGATATTCTATGATCCTATCAGCTGGCTCGGAGCGAGCCTGGGGCCAACGAGGAGTGATAGAGGAGAGGTTTCCACCAGGATCCAGTAGCACACAGCGCTGTGCCCAGGACGTCCAGAAATGGCACCACTCTGGCTGGGACGTGATGCAGCTCGCTGGGGAGGGACGGCAGGCTCGGGCAGCAAGCAGGGGATGTGCCATGCAAGCCACCAGCACCTACAGCAATGAGATCGTGGCTGAAACAAAGCATCCACTTCTGCTAGCCACATTTCAGAGAGGTTCCTGGGCTGGAAACATGTCAAAAAAGGGATTTGGGAATTGTGAAGAGATTGGAAAATGTGTCAGTGATGGACTTTACAAGCTCCGTGTAGTCACTTTATCAAAGTGGAAGGCAAGAAGTGACTTCATCCTAAACTATCACAGCTGACAAGGGGAACAAAGCTCAGCTAACAGGCGCTTCAAGCTGGTGGGTAAAGGAATGATGATTTTCCCTGACCAGGAGCAGGAGCCAGGCACATTTATACCAGAAAGAAGAGCTGAGGCTTTCCAGCAGCAAGAGCAATACGTGGCATGGGGACGAGGGAGCACCCTGCCTTGCAAAGCACCCTGTGGTGCCCCGTGGATGAGGCAGGAGCTCTGTGGTCCTACAGGGCCTCTGCCAGCTTGTGCTGCGGCACTGCTAGCACCCAGGGAACGGCTGGGACGGTGACAGCACTTCTCCTTGACTACTCCCCCCCTGCACTCTCTCCTCCACCAGCCACGGGCCCAAGTCTCCTACCCAAAAATCCCATGAAAAGAAGCCAGCTCCCACCCTGCAGGGGGTCCCAGCCGTCTGGGGGGGGGGCAGCACTGCGGGCTGCAAGCCCCAGAGGACACCCGGGGATGCGATTCACTGCCTCTCCAGCTGCCTGGGGAGCTCTGGGGACGGGCGACGCCAGCCCACCCACTGCGCAGGGCTCGCCGGAGCAGCGCACGTGCCCGCAGCCTGCCGCAGAGAGCTAATTAAACCCGAGCCAGAATAAACGCTGCTGGAAATGGCAGGATGTCACAGTTTAATAACCAGCTCTCTGAGCCTCTAAGGACGGTCACCCTGGGGAACAACTCCGCAGGGGCTCCCTGGCGCTGTCTCCAAGCTGCCAGGGGTACCTGGGAGCAGCCACTGCCGCCTGCCCCAGGACAGGGCAGGGACCCCAGCGTGCTGCTGCTGTGCTGGGGGGGGGGGGTGAGGCTGGCACAGGGCACACGCAGGCAGCCAGGCTGGGCCAGCTGCAGGCTGCTGGAAAGCAGGGGGGAGGCAGCGACGTGGTGAAGCCAAGAAGGGAGCCAGGCGCCAGCTCTGCCCCCCAGCCAGGCGGTGCAGGAACACCACCCCGCACAGCGCCGCGCAGACCTGCTGGCAGCAGGGAGAGGCTTTGGCAGGAGCTGTTTGGAAAACAGCACTCGGGAGGGCTGCTAAACAAGCCCAGCCTATCCCTTAAATAACCTGCACTTGCAAAACAAGCCAGCGAGGTCTCTGGGGCTTCTCCGAACGCAGCTCCTGGCAGCGAGGCGCTGCCAGCCAGCCCCCCTGGGCAGGAACACCGCTCACCTGCCCTCTCCCGAGGTCCCTAGGCCCTGGCCTGGCAAAACCCGGCCCCTTTACCCCAGCACAGCACCACAAATCCCTTTCCAACCCCTTCCCCCTTTCTCAGCCACCCCAGAGCCCTCTTTGCACCCTTCCCCTGCTGCCCCACACCTCCTCCCTCTGCTCCCCCTCCTGCTGACTCCCCTTGAACCAGCTCCCGCCCCCGCCGTGCCCCAGCCCCGTCACCCTGTCCCCCTTCACGCCCCCTTCCCTGCCAGGGACAGAGGGACCCTGCGCCACATGCCTGCTCCCCATCGCTCAGCAATGCCTGACCCCCATCTCTCAGCAACAGAAGCAAGCAGGCACAGCACAAAATAAATAAATAAATACGGCAGCTCCGTCTCGCTGCCGTCTGGGGTTGCTCGAGGGAAGCGGGCAGCTGGGGGTGGGATGGAGGATGCTATTTGGAGCAGCCATCTCCATGGCAACCCCCATTCCCACCACAAATTGGGCACAGGTCGCCCGTTTCCATGATAGTTTCCCTCCCCCCCCCCCTTCTTCTCCTTCCCCGTCCCCAGACGGGGAGGTGCGGGAGCAGGATTTTACAGGAGAAACAGGTCCTGGCCAGGCAGCGTGGTACAACGCCCGCACAGTGCCAGGTTTTGGGTTCCTCCGGGTGCACCCCGAAACTCACCAGGGCTGACCAAAGCTCTGCTCCCTGCACGGCTGAACATCTCCTGTAAACCCAGCACAGGTCAGCGACAGTGACAGAGGTATGCTCGCTCAAGATCAGAGCACTTTGCCTAACCCGCACGAAGGGAAAAACAGATCAGGACACGTCCCCTCCTTCTGGAGCACTGCTCTGGATGCTGCATAGGATTCCAAGTGATTATTTTATTTCAAAAGCGGGAGTTCTCCTTAGAAGCTGCCAGGTGCTCCCAGAAGGACCCTTTTCAGCCACAACCACCCCACCTCCAATGGCACGCACCTTCTGGGGACAGGGCCAGCAGCGGTCGCACCCACGGCTGGGGTTTGGGCACCTCCGGGGCAGACCCCGGTCCGCTGCAGCCCGGGGGCTGGCAGCCAGGCAGCGCTCCCGCAGCACGGCACAGGCTGGGAGATTCGCACGGTTCCCCCACAGGGCTGGGAGTTTCGCCAGGAAAAGCAAGTTTATAAATAGTGCGCTTCGACACGAAGGAACGAAAGCAGCGGAACTCGGCAGCCAGATAAGCCGCGGGCTGAACACCGACCCCTCCCCAGCACCCTGCCCCACGAGGAAGGACGGGGCCCTTCTCCTCCCCACCTGGCCAGCCAGGACCCTCCGCGCTCCCCAGGGAGCTTCGACCCGCATGCATCTGACCCACGCTCCGACCATGTGCTCCAGATCGCTGTGGCTGCTCTGGCAGCACGAGCAAGCCAGCAGAGGTGGCTTCGGAAGGACCCAAAGCAGGAGGACAGCCGCCTGTGTTCCCGCAGAGATGGGCTCTGCAGCACGGCGAGGTGCCAGAGGTGGTGGCACCCAGGGCAGCCACCTGCCCTCAGGGTAACGGCCTCCAATTGCAGTGGTCTGCTTGGAAACACATCTTGTGAGTCCATGGGACAGAAAGCTGTTAACTTCTCTCCCCAGAAGACAGCCACCTCACAGGCAAGGCTGGCAGCTTAAAGAGAGAAGTCTGATGGCATAACACATGGCACTGAAGGGGCACGGACTGCCAGGTCCTAGCAACAAGCCAGAACTTCACACGGAAAACCAGACTTATCTCCGTGCTCCAGAGAAGATCCGCAAGTCAGCAGAGGAGAATTTGCTTCTCCTAAACACACGACGGCAGAACAGACGAGGAGCGACCAGGAGGACGTCCCCACTGGGGAACAACCTGCCAGGTGGCAAACGGAGGAGATCTTAACGGCACCGCGCAAGGGAAGGCCAGCAGTAGATGACGGATCAGAGCAGCCCCATCAGCTGCGGGCAGGAGAAGCTTCCAAGTGTCCACCGCACGCCTGCGATGCTCTTCACGCCGCCGCTGCTTACCTTGATGTAGGTGTCGAGGGCTGGGTGGACGCGGTTGACCGCGAGATGAATGGACAGCGGCGTGGTGAACGGGAAGCTCGCCATGACCACGTGGCTGGGAGTGGGGAAGGAGAAGATCTTGAAGCCGTACTTCTGGAACTGCCGGATCTGCTCCTCCGTCGGCTTCGCATCTCCCTCGCTCAGGATTCGGCCGATAGCAAAGCGACACTTCTCCGGAGAGACCTGGTCAGGGGGACAGGCAGGGGCATCAGGAGCAGAGAGAGGCTGAATGCTGGCCGAGCCTCGCAGCGGCCAGGCTGCCCAGCAAGCAGGTGCCCACTCCCAACCACGACCGATGCTGCCCCACACCGACTGTGCTCTCCAGGACAGGAGCACGGCCATGTACTGGCTGCTCCACGCAGAAAGAGTCTCTCCTGACCGCCCCCACGGTGCCCCCTCAGTACAGAGCCCTGCTTTAGGGGCAGGGAAACCACAGCAGGGAGCTCCTGCCATCTCCACAGCAAAGCTCACCCAGGTCGGGGCTTCCATTTCTAGCTCTCAAAGCCCCAGGTGCACGTGTAGCTGTGGCACGCCGCAGGAACATGCTGGGAACAGGAGAGCCTGACAGCTGCCCCCTGAAGCTCTCCAGCCTGCTGGGTGGACAGAAGGCAGGGTGACCAGCAACCAGGAGTGGCCGTCGCCTGGCTGCCTTTGGCCAGGGAGGGCTGGAGGACCAAAGCCTCCAACCTCACGCCGTGTAAGGTGGCAGAACTCACCAGGACCCACCAGGACACCTGAAAGCAGCAGCAAGACAGACAGACACGCTGTGGGACCCGGCATCGCGAGGCTCTCGCGGGGTGACAGAGGCAGAGGGAGGGTAACAGCGAGGGCAGTGTGTCACCATGTCCCCGCTCCATCCCCACAAGGGTCTCAGTTCCCAGAGGAGGCTCCCCAGTCGTGCCTCCAACTCCACCCGTGCTGAAGCTCCAGAGAGGAAACGTGAACAGAGGCAAAGATGAAGGAAGAGAACAGACCGCCAGGAGCAGCAGCATCCGTCTGTGGGCCAGACAGCTCGCTCTTGCCCTCGTGTGCTGCAAGAGAGAGCTGCAGGCGGGCTCTGCTGAGCACCGCGGCGCTGGGGCAGGAGAGGGTGTGATTTGCCCCAAAGGGAGCAGAAGCCCAGGGAAAAGGATCCCCAGGGGAAGGCCCAGCTGAATCAAGGAGAGTCAGCCCCACAAAACAGCAACTTTTGCTCTGCTGAGCTGGACAAGAGATGAAGCTAGGGGTGGCATCCATAAGGAGACAGGAACGTGGTCAACGGCAAATGTTCAGCGGCCTCACCCTGCAGACACTGAATGGTGGGAGCAAGGCCCCTCCTGCACCAGGGAGCATTTCAGCCTCATCCATCAAGCATTTGGGCAGGGCATCAAGCCCCAGCAGGCGAGAGGCCTCAGCACGCACCCCGAGCGTCAGAAGTGCGTGGCTGGAGGGGAGCAGCCGCCTGCCTGCCTGCCTGCCACAGCCAGGCCCTGCCAAGGAGCTATTTTTGTCCCTGCCAGAGGTGGGGGAAGCCCTTTGGGCTGCTAAATATTGAATAAAAATGAAAAAGAATAGGGATATTAATATTAATCTCATCCATTAAGACACATAAAACAGTGCTGGCAGGGGTTCTGCAGCACTCGAAGCCACCACGTGGACACCCAGGGGGCAGTGGCCTGTGCACAGCCAGGGATGCTGTGGGACACACAGGGCACCTCTGCTGCCCTCGGGTCTGCTTTTGGTGCCAGGTCACCGCCAGCAAGGCCAGGAGGGTGCTGCTGCCATCCAGGGGGACCTGGGCAGGCTGGAGACGTGGGCTGGAGGAGCAACCCCAGCCTCCAGCACATGCTGGGGAGCAGCCAGCTGGGAGGCGACCCAGCAGGAAAGGACCTGGGGGGGGGCTGGTGGACACCAATGCGAGCACGAGCCAGCCTTGTGCCCGGATGGCAAAGGTGGCCCGCGGTGTCCTGGGCTGCGTTAGGAGCGTTGCCAGCACATCAAGGTGATCCTTCCCATCTGCTCGGCGCTGGTGAGGCCACACCTGGAGAGCTGGGTCCAGTTCTGGGCTCCCCAGGGCAAGAGAACCACGGACAGACTGGAGAGAGCCCAAGGAAGGGCCACAAAGATGCTGAAGGCACCGCAGCATCTCTGCTGGGAGGAGACACCACGTGCAGGGCAGGAACAGATACATCTACACCACGTTCCTGGAGAGTGACAGGGCCGAGCACGGCTTTGCACCCTTCCAACAGCTGCAGCTGCCCTGCTCTGCCTGCCAAGACACGGCCCCTCCAAGGTACGTTTACAGGGACAAGCTCCTTCTAAGCAGGTCCGGCCTTCGGGAGCACCACTTTGCAAGAAAGCAGAGGCAGGCGTTACCCAGCCCAGGAGGGCTCCTAAAGCAGGGCCAGGCACTCCAACACCCCGCAGTGCAGCAGCACAGAGCCAGAGCTCTTGGCCCAACCACTGTGCCCCCTCTGAGCCCCAGCGCATGCACCCAAACACATGTGCAGGGCCACAGGCCCCTCCTGGCACTCCTCTCTTGCAGCATTCTTCCAGGATCACACCAGTTACTGCAGAATTACTGGAGAGCCGGGCTGTCCACAGAGGCAGGTGTCTGCACGCTGCTATCTGGAGGCCCCGGTGCCACCCAGAGCTGGCAGCCACGCCACTCGTCCCCCAGCAAATTACTTGCATTTGCCATTATCGCTCTCTGTGTCTCCAGAGCACCGAGCTCTGGCTAGTAGCCATCAGTCAGCACACGCCCGCTGCTCGCCTCCCCACCTGAAGCAGGCCGTGGAGCCCCTATTTCATCAGCCAGGAGCCCTCAGCACCCGCCTGCTGAGGTTTCAGTAACAACTGTCGAGGGATGAAACGACTACGGGGAGCTTGGAAACACCAGGGAACAGCAGAAACAGGAGGAGGAGCGTGGATGGGGACACAGCAAGCCAAAGAGACCACCTGCCTGGAGCCACAGAGCAGAAGGAGCCTTGGCTGTACTGCCTGCTGGCAGGTCCATCGGGGAACCACGGGTGCTGGGCTCTGCTCCGTAACCAAAGCAGGGGTACAGCCTGTTCAGCAGGAGCCACCAGAGCTTTGCTTTGCTCTCCCAATGCCTCCCAGCGAGGGGTATCCAAGACACCACCCGCCTTCAGACGCGTTTATGAACAGATCGCCCCTCGCAGACCTGGAGGCCTCAGGAGCCCCAGTGCTCACCGAAGGAGGGTGAGCTGCAAGTGCCCAAGGCAGCGTCAGGGAGGTGCCCGAGCTGCAGAGCCGTGCAGGCAGACCTTACCGTGTGCGGGTTGTCGTAGTAGACACCAATGGAGCAGAGCTTCGACGAGATGCTGCAGCCGTCCGTGAAGAGCTGCCCCGATTCACCATAGGGACCCACTCTGAACTTGTAGGCCAGCGTGATGCTGCCGATGGGCGGCGAGCCGGCGCTCACCACCACCTCTGTGAAGAGCCCCGAGTAGACAGCGAAGCCGAAGACGGTCAGCAGCAGCAGCACGACCAGCACCCCGATCAGCCCGAGGAGCACCCAGTCGGACATGATGGACACTTGGTGCTTCATAGGTCCTGCACGACAGCGGCGAGAAGAGAGGAAGGAGAGCAGGAGTTAAGCTTGCGCTTGGACAAAGCATTCAGCAGAAAGATCCCACGTCGTGCTCACCTGCTCCAGCTCGGTCACCAGACACCAATTATATTGCCTTGGTGCCTCCTGGGATTTATGTGTTTACAGGGGTGGGGACAGAGAGGCACCAGCCCCATTGCCCAGGATCCAGCGAAGCTGCTCGCCTCCAGCCTCACACCCAAGGGAGATCGCAAGCGATCTAGCAAGCCCCTGTCACTGCACAGATCACAAGCAGATGTACAACGCTGTGCTAAAGATTATGGGTCCTTAATCAAGTAATTTATTACTTAGACACACCGGACCCTACGGCTTGGCCAAGGCAGCTCCACCGACAAAAAGCCTTGAGCCCAGGCCTTCGAGGGGCTGAGCAAGGAGCTGGTTCAGAGCTCAGCCCCATGTGCTGGGATCCAGGCGCACAGGGAGGCTCAGTAGGACAACAAGACCCAGCTAGAGAAGCATCCCCAACACTTGGGATGGCTTTTTTTCTTCCCCATCTAAAAGTTTTTAAAACCCTAGCCAAGGCTTCCCATTTTGTTTGGCATCTTTTTTTCCTCACGCTGCCTGCGTGGCACAGCAGCCGGGGGAGCAGCTCCCGCTAGGTCATACCCACAGCACAACTGGGAGCTGCGATCGGGCCCAGCAAGCGGGAGCTGTTTGTGCTTTGTTCTCCCTCGAAACCCAGCGCTAGTGACAAGGGCTGTGCGCGACGGTCCTCGGGGACTGCTAACAGGAGCTACATTTGAAACCGAGACTGCAAACAAACAATTCACCTTGAGCTCTGCCCGATAAACACGCTCGGTCCAAAGCAACTTTTTCACCTCAGTCACCGAGGGCTCAGCTTTACCAGGCACGAAAAGCCGCGTCCTGGTAAGGCCCCGGGGACATGGGGCTGGCGCCCCGACCCCGCTCACCTGGGGTGCGGGGGTGCTGAGCCTAGCGGCAGCGCACGGCCTCGTCCCCCCGCGGCTGCAGCACCCACGCCTCTGCAAAACAGGAAAAAATAAATGTCAGCACTTCCTCCACGCTCGGGAGAGCCCCAGCGACCATCTTTGCCGGCACAAAGTCCCCTCACGCCGGGGCCACGGTGCCCCGGGCCCGGGCAGGGCGAGGGGAGCCCAGAGGAGCGCCTCTTCCCCGGGGG